>NC_137039.1:10785109-11087609 GCF_032717465.1 Coenobita brevimanus
TGCCCGAGCATCACGAAAGTGATGCCCCATGTTTAAGAGGTTAAACAAATACGTCAAATAAATACACATTAGGAAGTTGCCATTAACGGTCAAAACCTCAATCTTGGCAATGCTACACGTGAAATTTCTCCTTTCAATGTCTGGATGGTTAAAGGTAGTTGTGTGAGTTTTGGTGCATCCTTTGCAATAGGTAAGTGATAATAGAGGTTGGGCTTAACCCTTTCCATGCTGCTGCACAAGGCTGCTGTTGTCACCTGATGCAACTGGCCAATTTTGCATCTGCAATACTGAGTCATGCTGGCATAAAATTCAACGAGCTTTAGTTACGAGGTAGGAATGAGTCTCCTTGGTAGCTAGTCACACTGCACCTCAGATCTAACTTACTTGGCCATCCACTGCAACTACTACTACCAAATATTACCAAGACTACTACTACTACTACTACTACCAACGCTACTACTATTGCACCACCACCACTACTGCTGCCATCACCACCACCACTACTACTACTACTACTCCGACTACTACTACTGCTGCTACTACTACTACTTTTTTTTTTTTCATATCACCTCCATCCATTGGTGAATTATATGGTGAAGATCAAAACCAACCTTCCTAATACAGTTCACCATTTGAAGTTGTAATGTGAAGGTTAACACTAACCCTCATATCACAATCCGTTGGCTACTACTACTACCACCACCACCACCACTACCACCACCACCACTACTACTACTGCTACCACCACCACCACTACTACTACCACTACCACCACTCTACCACTACCTCTACTGCTACTACTACTACCACCACCCCCACCACCACCACTTTCTAATTTCATGAACAGAAATTCTTTACGATGCTTTGATGTGGACAGCCTTGATAATAATTCTTACATGTTCATAGGCTATGGCAGCTCTGTCTAAATGGCTGGATCATGTTTTGGGCAGTGAGAATAACTGTATAAAGATAGAGAATATGGGCATACGGCAGAGTATTATTGGCTCTGATCATTTACCATTGGAAGCCACAATTAGTTTGACCGAAGGTTTGTTGGCAATCCATTCTTACACATACGCCAAATAAAACACAGTTATCTACTGTATAAGGTGGGATAAATTTAAATATCATGAAATAATTGATAGTAATCAGTCAGTTAATGCCTATCTACATGATTATTACATTCTACCCATACATGACTGCTGTAGGACAGGTTGCCGTGACCCAGGACATGTTAAAATGATTGATGAACTGTATGAAATCATCACGAATAGCATCCAGATCTGTAGCCAAAGCTATATGAGAAGATGCATTAAGAAAAACAGCTTTAATGTAATCCCAGGGTGGAACCGTTGTGTTAAGGACAAACACAATGTTGCCAGAATAAAATATCTTAACTGGGTAAGTCATGGCAGATTAAGACGTACAGCTCTGCATGAAGAGATGCTGAGTTCCAGAAAGGAGCCTCCTAGTGTTCTGGATGTGGAGGTGGATATTTGCAATGAGTTAAGAAGAGCCTGGCCTCGCGATAGAAAGATGTTTGACAATCTCCAGCATTTACTCTAAGAAAGCTAATACACCGCCTCAACGTTGGATGAATTCACTATTTTTAAGGAATGCCTCAGAGTATTTTTTACGTTATCTTGCCCGTTTTTATAACACGTGCTTCGTTCATTGTTTCCTCCCTGAGAATTTACTGAAGGGTACCATCACTCCCGTATTAAAAGATACTAAAAAGAATGTAAGACTCATCTATCAACCAGTAATGCAGTCATCATGCCTTTTAAAGTTTTTTTAATTATTTATTTTCGTTATCTTATCCGAGTAGCACGTTTTAAATTTTAGACAATTTGGTTTCAAATCTGGCTTATCAACCACTGATTTTTTTTTTTTTTTTTTTAAGAAATTATGAAGTGATACTCTAGGTACAAGAGATCAGGCTTAGCCACATTCATTGATTTAAGTAAAGCGTTTGATAGGGTAGACCACTTTATTTTGGTGAGAGGTTGCTAAGATATTCTGCACCAGTTGATGTGGTACTAATGATTCTGCATTACCTAAGAAACCAGCAGGCTAAAATTAAATGGTGATATTCTTTTATTATTAACTGTTTTATAGAGAAAGGTGTGAGACAAGGAGTTCTGTCACCTTTCTTATTTAAGGTTTGTATAGACAACATTATTAATGAAATAACAGACACTGATGTTCGATGCTGCCATGGAGAACTCAGTTGCAATATATTAGCTTATGCAGATGACTTGGTACTACTGGCAGAAACACATGCAGAAATGGACACTTTATATAGTAAACGTTGTACCTGTATAGATGAACACTGACTTACAGTTAACAGGACAAATTCTAAGTGTGTTATTTTTGGTAACAAAGCGGGTGATACAACTGAGAGGATCGAGCTGAATGGTGATACACTGCAATTAGCAAGGGTTATCTTGGACATAATGTCAGTTTTAATTTTAAAGACTATGACGATAATATTTTTAGACTTAATAATTGTTATGCCTCGTTTAATAGTGTTTACTGTGCTTTTTAGGGATTTTAAAACCGTTGACAGCTAGGGACACATTTTTATTTCTTTTTAAATCTTATTGTTTACCAGACTACGGGCAACCATTATGGAATCACGATTCCACTTTTAACTAAGAATTATTTAAGCTTTTAAGACTGCTTTTGGTAAAGCACTAAAGCGCATTTGTGAAGTACCGATGTTTGCCAGCAGTCACATCACGGCAGCTCGGTGTAATCAGCTGCTGCTCAAGCATCACACTGCACTGGTCCAAACCAGATACTGTAAAAGGCTGCTAAGGTTGCTAAACCCTATCTTTAGCATTAATATCCCACTTATCTAGTAGGGATTTTTTATGCAATATCCTTTTAAACACTTTCAAGATGTATATAATGATGATATTTTTCATGAAGAGCTGGATATTCTGAGATCTCGACTTGACTGCATACAAAGGCATGAGGACAGATGCAATCCATGTATATTTTATGGCTATTAGCTTAATTCCATCATGTTTTTTTGTTGCACATTATATATATATATATATATATATATATATATATATATATATATATATATATATATATATATATATATACCTAGGCTGCTTCCCCCAAGGAAAGGGAGGTAGCCGAGACAGGACACTCCCAATTTACTCATCCATTCAAACACATTCATTCGCATCCATCCATCCTATTCGTGGTCTCCCTCTCAGCCTTACACCTCTCACATCAGATCTAGGTATCTTTTTCACTATTCGCTCATTATCCATTCTCTCCATATGCCCAAACCATCGCAACACCCTCTGCTCAACTCGATCAGCCCTCTCCCGAACAACTCCAGTTCTCCTTCGCACTTCATCATTTCTCACTCGATCCAAACGCATCACTCCACACATACTCCTCAGACACCTCAGCTCCATTACATTCAAGCTTTTCCTCTCTGCTACACGCATATTCCATGTTTCAGCCCCATATAACGCAGTCGGTACCACAACAACATTGTCATACAGCCTTCTCTTTACATCCATTCTAAGTGAACGACATCTAAACACTTTTTTCATTTCTCCCAGCACCTTTCTTACTTCATTTATTCTAAACTTCACTTCTACATCTATTCTTCCATCCACAGCAACATGTGACCCGAGATATTGAAAACACTCTACCTGCTCAAGCAACTCGCCATTCAAAACTATATTCATCCCCCTACCATCTACCAACCTCGTACACTTCATCACTTTGCTCTTATTCTCATTTACTTTCAATTTCATCCTTTCACACACCCTTCCAAACTCCTCTACCAACTGTCTCAATCTCTCCTCTGAATCAGCCACCAGTGCAGTATCATCTGTAAACAGCAGCTGCTTCAGATTCCACTCTCCACCATCAACATTCACCAGACTCAGACCTCCACCTAAAACTCTTTGCATTCACCTCCCTTACAACACCATCCATGTAAATATTAAACAACCAAGGCGACATCACACATCCCTGTCGCAGCACCACTCTCACGGGAAACCAGTCACTCACAGCATTTCCCACTCTTACACACGCTCTACTATCTACATAAAAACTTTTCACCCTTTTTAGTAACCTACCATCAAGTCCATACAATCTTAAAACAGTCCACAAAGCCTCCATATCAATTCTATCATACACTTTCTCTAAATCCATGAATGCCCAAAACACATCCTTGCCTTTTGCTAAATACTTTTCACACACTTGTCTCACAGCAAACACCTGATCCACGCATCCCATCCCTCTCCTAAAGCCACACTGCTCATCACCAATCACTCCCTCTGTACCCTCTCTAACTCTCTTAATTAACACTCTACTATACACCTTACCTACAACACTCAACAGACTTATACCCCTAAAGCTAGTACATTCATACTTATCACCTTTGCCTTTATACAACGGGACCACACAAGCACTTGCCCAGTCAATTGGCACCATACCTTTCACAAAGCACACATTCAACAATCTTACTAACCAGTCAACAATAGTCACCCCACCACCCTTCAGGCATTCCACAGCACACCCATCCATACCTGCAGCTTTCCCTGTTTTCATCTCCTTTACTGCCTTCTCCACTTCCTCCTTCGCGATCAAAGAATCATTCAACTCTCCCAACACATTTATTCCTTGCACCCTTCCATCCGCCACAGTCTCAGCCACCCTTTCCTCCTCTACATTTAACAATCTTTCAAAATACTCTGCCCATCTCTTTCTTACTGCATCCATCTCAATTAACATCCTTCCATCCTCTGCTTTTACTCGTTCTTCCTTCCCAGACTCTCCCTTTCACACCCTTTTCACCTTCCAAAACATTTTCTTATTCTATTGAAAATTTTCTGTCAGCCGCCTACCCCACCTCTCATCTGCGCCACTTTAGCATCACGCACAGCCCTTCTCGCCCTATTCCTATTTTCCTTATACCTTTCATATGACATCTCATCCTTCCTCTGCAGCTTTCTTTCACCACCACCCACACGTCTCACACCACACACCTCTTCTGCATGCCCCACCACAGCACTCATAAACAACTGCCATTCCTCCTCCATACTGCCATTTTCCTAATCTTTCACTGCGTTCCACTCATCTTTCAATTTCTCCTGATACTCTAACTTTTTCTCTCTTTTATCCAACTCACTCACTTTCAAAATCTCCCTGCCACACCTAACTCTCCTAGCTCTCACCCATCTCTTACCTACTCTTAACTTTCCCTCCACCAGGTAGTGGTCAGACATACCTCCACCCTCCCCTCTCAGAACTCTCACATCCAAGAATCTTCCTATTACATTCCTAGACACAACCACATAGTCCATCAAAGCTCTATCAACAACCCTTCTACCCTCCTGTCTCACCCATGTATACTTATAAATATCTTTCTTCTCAAACAGCGTATTTCCAATCACCATCTCTCGCTCAACACACATCGCTATCATTCGTTCCCCATTTTAATTTCTTCCAGGCACACCATGCATACCAACTACACCTTCAACTGCTACATTTCCCACTCTAGCATTCTTACAGTCCCTCCACTTTAGACTCAAATTCCTTCCAAATTCCTCATCCACTCTCTTCTTACTCTCTCTCACTAATCTTTTCACCTCTCTCTTTCTTTCTACATATAACTCTCTCTTCCGCCTCTCAACTTCTTCCACGCCCCTATTTCTCCTCCATTCATTGTATGCTTTTTTCTTTTGTACCACAGCCTGTCTCACCTCTTCTGTCCACCACGCTGTTCCTTGCACCCCCCTCCGTCTTCTCTTCCTTCCACATACCACATCACATGCTGCACATATTTCTTCTGTAAATATCCTACACACACCTTCCACGTCTCTCATCTGCTCCAATTCATATTTGCCCAATGGTTCCTCCACTTCTCTCTTATACTCTGCCTTTTTCTCATCCTCTTGTAACCTTTCCACTCTCCCTGCAACTACTCCTTCCTCTCGTCTTTCCCTTCTTCTATTCCTCCATCTTACTTGAATCATAATTCTGGCCACCACCAATAGTGGTCAGAAAGTCCACTCCTCCAGCCTCTATAAGCTCTTGCATCCATTACACATCTTCGCATCTTTTCATCCACACACACATAATCAATCATAGCCTTCCTTTCATTCAGTTCACTACCCACCCTTCTTATCACTCGCCATGTATACCCGTGGATCATTTTATGCCTGAAGAGGGTATTGGCTATCACCAACCCCCTCCCAGCACAAATGTCCACTAACGCACTCCCATTCTCATCTATCTCAGCAGGCACACCCCACTCACCAACTATTCCATCCACCTTCACATTCCCACCTTTACCATTCATATCACCAATCAAAAACACTCTCTCATTCCTTCCAAACTTTTCCCTGCACACTTCTACATTTGTCTACAACTCTTCTCACTCTTCTAGCACGATCTTCCGTTGGCGCATACACACACACAATCGCCCACATTTGTATTCCAACTTTCAACTTTACCCACACAATCCTTGACCCAACTGATCCATACTGTCTTATGTTCTTCTTCCATCTTTTACTCACAACTATACATACTCCTTCCTTTGCCCTCTCATTCTCACTTACTCCTGCACATATACCCCATTCATACTCCCATTCTCTCACACTTTCTCCTCTCGATTTTGTTTCATTTATTCCACATACATCCACTTTCGCACCCTCAAGCACCTGGACAATCTCTCTCTCTCTTTCACCTCATCATTCGCTTCCCTTACATTCCACGTTCCGATAACCATGTCCTTTGTCTGGTCCTTGGTCGTCATCGTTTGGTCAGTCCTTGTCCGAGGCTTATTGTTTGTTTTTTTAGTTAGTTGTTATCCGGGGAGAGGCACTAACCCTCCGCCAACCCTTTTAGTCGCCTTTTACGACAAGCAGGGATACTGGGGGAGTATTTTTGAAAAGCCCCCCTACCCCCAGGGGGTAGGGGGGAAAAGTAGGAAAGGGGTGCACAGAGGCCGCGCCCTCTCTGGTACACACTAAGGCCGTAGCCGAGGGTCTGCTTACCCTGGTGTGTACTTCGGCCGTAGCCGTAAGCTTGCCTGCCCTTTGGGAAGCAACTGAAGGGCGTACAGTGGCCGCTCCTTCCCCGTCACGTACAGTGGCTGTCAAAGCGGTGCAGTGTTGCTCCCGTAGGAGAGAACAGCAGGAGAGGGGTGCACAGAGGCAGCGCCCTCCCCGGTGCACACTAAGGCCGTAGCCGAGGGTCCCCTTACCCTGGTGTGCACTTCTGGCCGTAGCCTTGGGCCTCCTGCCCTTGGGCCTCCTGCCCTTGGGGTGGTAACTGAAGGGCGTACAGTGGCCGCTCCTTCCCTGTCACGTACAGTGGCCATCGACGCGGTGTTACCTGGGACTGAATCCTGTTCAGTCCCACCCCGATTCTGGTGACGGCTGTCTTGCTCGCAAGGTCGTTGCCTCTTTCCGCTCACCTGGTGTTGGGGTAGTTGCGGGGAAAAGGGACTCAGGACAGTAGTGTCCCGGTGACCCTCTTGTACTGGGTCACTAGCCCCACCATTGTGTCCTCCTGGGGTGGTGGTGTGGTAGCGGCTCAGTGGTGGGGTGGGGGGTGGCGGGGTGGGTGGTCCGGCAGCAGGTATTTTACCACCCTCCGTGGTAAAGAAGTCACGGCCCCGTGACTGGAGGTGGTATGTTGTGGTGGTGGATGTCTGGTGGGCCGGCTTGAGGTGTTGGAGGAGGTTGGTCCAATGGCAGTTGGTGAGGTTTGGCTCCTGGTGAGGGTTGAGGGTGAGGCGTAGGGACGATGGTTGTGTGGTCTGGCGTAGGAGCCGGAGGAGCTGGTGTGTCGCCCTTATTCTGATGGTGGGGCGGTCGTGGGGGCGCCATAGTACCCTCTCAATTTTCATCTCTGGTGGTGAAGTGGGAAGTTTCCACGATGCCTGATGAAGGGGGAGGGTGATGGGGGTGGTGTTTGGGGTGTGGGTGGCATGTGTTGGGGAATGGGGAGCAGGATGGGGAGGAGATGGAGGTGTGGGGGTATATCTAGATGGTGGGCGGGAGAGGCGTCGTGATCTGGTGGTCATGGTGGTGAGAGTGGGCATAGGCAGTGATGGTGGTTGGGCACGTGGCGGCATGGGCTTCCCGTCATGGTTGTGGGCGGTTGTTGGTGGTGGTGTGGGGTGTCTTGTGTAGTGGGCATGGTCGGTGGGTAATGGGTGGCCAGGAGTGGATGAGTGGGTGGAGTTGGTGGCAGGTGGGGTTGGTGCACATGGGGAGTTGGTGGGTGATGTGTTGTGTGGGGCAGTGCGTGGTGGGGTGCGGGTGGAGTGTTGTGGGAGTTGTGGTGGTATGGTGGTGGTGGTTGTTTCCGCAGCGGTGAAGGTGGGAGTTGGTGATGGGTGGTGTGGTGCGGTGTTGGTGGTAGGCGTAGTGGGCGGTGATTGAGAGTGGTGGGTTGGAGGAGGTGAGGTACCGGAGGAGATGGAGGCAGAGGTGAGGTTGGTGAAGGATCAGAATCGGAGGAAGGTGGTGGTGGGTCAGGTAAAGGTGAAGTGGGGGAAGGGGTTTGTGGGTATGGTGAGGTTGAGGGTGGGGTGGGGGAGGTGAGCAAAGAAAGAGAGGCGGGTGAGAGTGAGGAGGAGGATGGTGTGATAGGGAAGGTGAATGAGTTGGCCATGTTGACGGGGAAGATGAGGGGCCGGGAAGTGATGGTGGTGGGTGGTGTGGGGTGGTAGGTGGGAGGGAGTAGACAGGAGGAGGAGGTTTTGGGAAGTAGGTTAGGGGAAGATGAGGTAAGGGTTCTAGGAGGCCTGTGAAGGGGGAGGCAGGCTTTGTGTTGGGGAGGAATAGAAAGGGGGGAGGCGATAGTAGTGGAGAAAGTGGTGTGTGAGGTGGGAAGGTTAGGAATAGGGGTAGGAATAGGAGAGGGCAAAATAGAAGAGATAGTGAGAGGAGAGGAAAAGGAAAGATGACGTTTCCCCCTGTCGTAGACTGGGGGAGATGTGAGGTGGCCCCCGTCATTACGGTGGGATGCGGGGGCAGTGGGGGGGGGCGCCTTCTGTGCCTTCCTCGTCTTACTTTCCTTCTTTGAGGCTTGGGGCAATCGGCGTATGGTGGGGAGGCTTGTAGACGCTCTTGTGTTGTTTTGCTGCGCCGGGCAGCTTTTAGCTGTTCACGAATGTCGTGGATTGGGCACTCAGGGCAGCAAGGAGAAAATTCCCACGGATTTACGGCGATGAGATCCGTGGGGAATTACTTGATTTCGCCGATGCATTGGGGGAAGGAGTGGACGGCTAGAAGGCGCCTTAATAAGTTGATTTCTTTATTCAGGTCTCCCGTCGATTCATGTATTATGAAGTGTTCTTTAATGAAACCGGGGAGGATCCTGAGGAGTTTGTGGAATATGAGTTGTTCCCAGGTTTTTGCATCTGTGCCCGGGTACGCAGCAGTGACGAGCCGCCTAGCCAGGATGAAGGTGTCATCGAGGCTTCCGTCGTATGTGAGGGCGTCTAGTTGCGATAAGGCTACAACTGTGCCCAGAGATGGCGTCACTGCCTGTTTCACAATTTGTTTGAATTGATCCCATTTTAGTCTTGGGACGATTTTCGGAGTAACAGTAGCAATTATTTTGCTCAGGTTGGGTAGTGTGACGGCTATCTTTTCTCTATCTGAGTCGAACCCTATGTCTAAGAGGGGTTTAACCATATACAAGTACACATCAATGTCACATTGCTCCAGGTTCAATTTCGGCAATTGGATGTGAGATTTGGCTGCCATTGTGCAAGTTTTCCTTTATCATTCCTCTGTGCTTTATTCGGATCCAGAACCACCGCTGGCCACCAGCGTTATGCTGGGTGTTTTTAGGTCGACTTCTCGTCCTAAGAACACCAGCGACTGAGCGGGGTCCTCTTTCCGGACCGGAAGTAAAGCACCCACAAAGGAACAGGACATAAAAACCAGGCAGTATACCTTAACACATCTATTGCCTTAATTTCTACACCGTTACAATATAACACAGAGTGATATTGGATATACAGGAGACAGGGACACAGAGTTAGCCTTTGACACCACGATGCACAGTTACACTTGAAACACAGTATTATACATGTACACTTATGTTATTGGTTATAATATAGCGATACCTGTGTTTCATTTTTAGGCAGAATATATATTTAGTTAGATGCACTGGGAATGAACAAGATTAAGAGTCCATGGGGTGAATACTACTATAAGTAGACATGGTGCGGATCGCAACACTTCATGTAGTCACTTAGTCGTGGCGGCACTTGTACACAGACTTTTTGATTCTCCCGTGCACCCTAGTCTCCGTTCACAGTTACTGTATGTTCTTTTATTCAGGACTCTCACAATTACTGTAAGTTCTATTACTTAGGACTCAGGCTATTTTCTGTTCTGCCGGGTATCGGGTTCTTATAGACTAATGGTAACTGTCCCTGTCTTTACACTGGCCTTCACTTGGTCACTGTTCACTGTTATTTCCCCCTGGGTTGTTCTCGGTACAAGGGGCGTCACTATTTACCCGTGTGTCCTGAGTATGGATCACTCTGGAGTACGGGCGTGAGGGGAAGGCCCTAGGGGGAGCCTTCCTGTAGAGGGCAATACACTGCCCGCAGGGGAGTCACTGCCTGGGTCCTGGTTGTCGGTGAGGTGCAGGGAGGCCCTCCTGTCTGGGGGCCTCGACCTGAGAGGAGGCTCTCGTACTGGAGCCTCGTTGGTGGGGTGCAGGGAGGCCCTCCGATCTGGGGGCCTCGACCTGAGAGGTGGCCCTCGGGACTGGGGCCAAACAGCTGTAGGAGGCAGGCCTGTCGCCTCTGGCTCCATGGGGTAAGTCAGTCTGGGTTGCCCTCATCTGGAGGCTGCTGGTCGGGCCAGGGAGTCCTAGGACTGCGGTCGCCTGTAGGGAAAGGCGCTGACAGGGGTGGGCTGCGGCACCATCTCCGTCGGGTGTCCGACAGGAACAGAGATCTCCCAGGGGTAGGAGGTAGGGCCGGGATCGGGCCTTGCCACCACTCTGGCAACACCTCCGGGGCAACACTCCCGGATGGTGACAAAGGGCATCCCACACAGCCGAGAGGAAAGGGGTTGGCCGTGCAAGGGACTTCCTGCATCGGGAGTGTTTTCAGAGCCACGAATGAAGGGCGTACATTGGCTACTCCTTCCCCGTAAAGCACAATGGCCATGAACGCGGTTCCATGACTCCTAGGGCACACAGCTGAAGGGCGTACAGTGGCCGCTCCTTCCCCCGCACGTACAGTGGCCGTGCTGGCGGTGTTGCTCCCACAGGAGGAAAAGGCAGGAGAAAGATACACAGAGTTCGTGTCCTCTCCGGTACATATTGAAGCCATAGCCTTGGGTCTGCTCATCCTGGTACGTACTGTGGCCATAGCCGTAAGCTTACCCACCCTACGAGAAGCAACTGAAGGGCGTACAGTGGCTGCTCCTTCCCCGTTATGTACAGTGGCCGTCGACGCAGTGTTGCTCCCGTAGTAGGGAAAAGCAGGAGAGGGGTGCACAGAAGCCGCATCCTCCCTGGTACACACTAAGGCCATAGCCGAGGGTCTGCTTACCCTGGTGTGTACTTCGGCCATAGCCGTAAGCCTGCCTGCCCTTTGGGAAGCAACTGAAGGGTGTACAGTGGCCGCTCCTTCCACGTCACATACAGTGGCCGTCGACGCGGTGTTGCTCCCGTAGGAGAGAACAGCAGGAGAGGATTGCACAGATGCAGCTCCCTCCTCGGTGCACACTAAGGCCGTAGCCGAGGGTCCCCTTACCCTGGTGTGCACTTCGGACTGTAGCCTTGGGCCTCCTGCCCTTGGGGTGGTAACTGAAGGGCATACAGTGGCCGCTCCTTGCCCGTCACGTACAGTGGCCGTCGACGCGGTGTTACCTGGGACTGAATCCTGTTCAGTCCCACCCCGATTCTGGTGACGGCTGTCCTGCTCGTAAGGTCATTGCCTCTTTCTGCTCACCTGGTGTTGGGGTAGTTGCAGGGAAAAGGGACTCAGGACAGTAGTGTCCCGGTGACCCTCTTGTACTGGGTCACTAGCCCCACCGTTGTGTCCTCCTGGGGTGGTGGTGTGGTAGCGGCTTGGTGGTGGGGTGGGGGGTGGCGGGGTGGGTGGTCCGGCGGCGGGTATTTTAATTATTATTGACAAATTAAATGCTACTGCGTTTAACCCTTGTGGACAACTACATTGTAAATACATGTAATTACTTAGGAATTTCCATTGACCTAAACTGCGTCTGCGCGTCAGATGACCTGTCTGAATATGAAAAAGGCCCTCATATAATAGCAGATATGGATTTAACATATTCATATAGATAAAGGGTATAATTATATGGTTTGGCTTTAGTTTAATTAAAACTAAGATTAAATTGTTAGATTCACCCTATATATATGATGTAATCTAACTGTATTTAGCATTGTAATGAATTAATAGTTGGCACCTCTACATTTCTATGAGGGAGATAGAGGCCCGCCATGTTCTCACTCTGCTCCTAGACATCGTCGAGCTAGAACTGTAATGCTAGGTGAAAAAGGCCCGACTTCTTGGTCCTAAAACACCTAACGTGTTGCGGGGTTCCCTTTCAAGACCGGGGCGTGGTGCAATAAAGAGAGGTAGGGCACAAAATCTCCAGGCAATAACCTTTACACGTATATTACCACAGTCAGACACAGGACAAATTCAGCAGATGGTACAACACAGTATGTGACAAAATAATACCTTAACTAGGCTATTAGTATCTTGCAGGATACTGACTTAACAATATCAATGCCAACACAATAAGTTATGATCCCGATGTACAAGGGAATACAGGACTGGGGTGCGCGGAGGAGGTGAGTATTGAGGGGGAGAGAGAGAGCTGGGGGGGGGCAAGGGATGATGCGCATAGGGCTAGAATGTATTTATGGTAATATCGAGAGGGGGAGGGTATTACTGTTGCGGATTTACTACTTCCTGATAGTACAAGGGTTTTGGCAATTGACTATATTTCTTATTCAAGTTATTATATTCACACATGCTGTCGGGGAGGAGATTCCTGAAGGGAGGCCCGGACAAGGAAGGGGGGGGGACACACCGGGAATTTACACTCGTTATAGTAATATTTGTACAGGAGTATTCTAAACACTTCCTCTTCACTGTTCCCCCACAATAAATTATATTTACCAGTTTCTCAATGGGACGATTTGTAGGGTAACACTCTGGCTGTTTTCTATAAGGGTGTCACTCGTGATTTTACTTAGTCTCTGTATCCGCCTGTAAGGATTTGCCTGTGATCTCACTCATCCGACATCACTTATTCCCAATCACTATATCACTTGTCTGAGGGCACTGTCTACTTAACCTAAGTCACTTCACTTATACTGAGGGCAACACATTACACAGTTCTATTATCTGTGGTGGGTGACAGGGCAGTATGCCGGCGTGAATTAGGCCGGGGAGAGGGCACCGTCAAGAGAGGGCATGCCAAGAGGGCATGGGACTGTGCGCAGGGGTGTCCTCTCACATCCAGGGCCGCAGGGGGCGGAAAAGCCGGCGGTCTCCTGACTGGGCTCAGGAGTATGGCCCTCAGGACTGGGGCCGAATAACTCCCGGAATCGCT
This sequence comes from Coenobita brevimanus, assembly GCF_032717465.1. NCBI lineage: Eukaryota > Metazoa > Arthropoda > Malacostraca > Decapoda > Coenobitidae > Coenobita > Coenobita brevimanus. Next base: position 10,798,726 of record NC_137039.1, read on the forward strand.
GGCGCAGGTCCCAGCCTGAGGTGGAGGCCTTAGATCATCTAGGGGGCATGGAGAGGTCACGTCTGGGCGTCCTGGGGAGGGCCTGGAGGAACAGCGGGCTGTGGTCCTTAGCATCGAAGGACGCCATCAGGGGAGGGCTGCGGCACCGGTCCAGACTAGGGTCCATCAGGTACATCTGCTCCAGGGCCAGGCGCAGGGAATGGAGACCAGGGGAGGATGTGGGGCCTGACAGGGGTTCTCGGGGGCTGGAGGGCCCAACTCTCGCCTCACACTGGGGCGGAGGGAGGAGCAGCAGTAGGCCGTCTCCTGCAGAAGAGTAGAGCGGCAGTAGGCCATCTCAGAAGAAGCACCTTCAGTACGATGCTGAGCTGACTGACGAAGGCGGGAGTGGCAATCGGCCGTCTCCAGAGGGGCGCTGTCAGAAGCTGAAATCTCAGCTCCACCCCGGGCTGACTTGGCGACCCCACTCCTCGAAGGTCGTGTCTTTTTCCTGCTGGGATGGCGGTGGGGTGGCTGGGTGTTATAGGGGTGCACGGCTCGGGCTGACTTGTGTCGTTGTTGCCTGGACGTTCGGTGTTCGGCTGCAGCTACTCCGTGGGGTCCGTGTGGGGGTGTCGGTGGTTTCTCGGGGGCACTAAACTCTAACTCACGCATTTCAAGCACGTTGTACAGACGCACCTCAAGGACTCTTGGCTGCCCAAGCAACCAACAGAAAAGCAGGCTCGTCGTCATCTGCTGTCTGACACTCCCTAGCTAAGTAACCTTTACGAATTGGCCAATTCAAGGGGGAATAAGCTTGGAGATAGGAGAGTAATAGTTAGGTGAGTTAAGGTGTAAGTTACGGTTCACCTAACCCTAAGAGACTTGTTTGAATTTACTTAAGGACAATTTTAGGGGCAAGTAAGGACCTACGAGTTGTTTACTAGAATATACTACAAATTTCTTACATTTTGGTGCCCCGACTGAGGATACCGACTTGAATAAATTAAATATTTCTGACAGGATGTATCAGTGATGTGTCTGTGCTCTATAATATGGAGGGCTACCCCCGCAACTAGTGTGTGATTTACGGCCTCCATTTGAAACACCCGCATTCGTCGCCTCCACCACGGTAATCTTAGCTTGCTGTCTCTGTTTTCCTGTGAAATAATGACACCTGAAAACACCATGACACCCCCAGGAGGAGACAGTCGAGGGGTAGATGAAGCGAGCAGGACATCGGTGTGATATGGGTGCAAGTCCCAGGTAGCTGCGGCCTCCTACTGCCCAGAATGCGCCCGGTGCAAACACCTCAGCCCATGTGCATTACCCTTCCACCAACCTGGCCTGCGTCAGGATCGGGGTGGAGCTGAAATTTTCGCTCCAGGCAACACCCCAGAGATGGCCTGTAGCTGGTCAATCCCAGAGACGGCCTCTAGCCGTTCCAATAAAACGATGGCCTGTAGCCACGCCCTTGAGATGGCCTCTAGCCACTCTAATAAAGGAACGGCCAGTAGCCGCGCCCTTGAGATGGCCTCTAGCTGCTCTAATAAAGCAATGGCCTGTAGCCGTGCCCTAATAAAGTGGCAGCCTGTAGCTGTGCCCTTGAGACGGCCTCTAGCCGCTCCCAGTGCTGCCCACCTTCCCTACAGAACTCGTGATGGCCTGTTGCCACACGTGGGGACAGAAGGGTACGTCCCCTTTCCTTCTTCAGTAGCCTCGGAGGGCATGACACCGGCGATGGCATATAGCCGCACCCGTAGACAGGAGATGGCCTGTAGCCACTCCTCTCCTACACGTCGCCCTTCATACAGGACTCCGGCGATGGCCTGTAGCCACGCCTGTAGACCAGAGACGGCCTGTAGCCACTCCTCGCCTATAGTACATGTCGCTCTTCATACGGGACTCTGGCGATGGCCTGTAGTCGCACCCGTTGGCAAGCAACCTGTTGCCGCACTTCATCTGCGGTCCCGTCAGGAAGTCGGTCCCCAGCAATGGCCTGTAGCTGCACTGACAGGGAAGGGACGGCATGTAGCCACCTTCCTCAGTTGCCCAAGGGACCTTGGCGATGGCCTGTAGCCACACCAGGGAGGGGCACCACAATAGTCCCTTGCCCCCTGTGACTTCACAACATGAGGGTGACCTACGCTCACCTCCACCCACCTGTGGCGGACCAGGTCGTTCCCCCCTCCACCCAGACTGAAGCAGCCCCCACAAGGAGAACTCCCCACTAGAGGACTGGTGGAGAGGCCCCGTATTGTCCCTGGGCTGTACTCCACACAACCTGTGCCAGAGGAAGTCCTGCACCTGACAGACTCCTGCCCTAGGCGACGCCGTGGCCCTACCCTGATGGCAACACAGCAGGAAGGGGACCGCAGTCACCGGGACCCCAACAGCGTCGCTGGTACCCCACGGCAAGATCTCCCCAGTCCCCAGCCGAAGCGACACCGTTCCTCCACCTGGCGCACACGAGAATGCCTGGAGAGACTGTTTGGCCCTAGCCCTGTGAGCCAGACCCCTCCCAACCCCCGAGAGTGAGGGGCCCTTCACGACCGACTTGCAGCCCTTGGCAAGGGACAACACCCCTGCAAGTGGTCCCGTGGCCACTAGACGAGAGGGCTCCTAGAGGGACTCCAACGACACCAGGCCGGCACCTGTGAGTCCCCCAACCACCCTTCCCCCCCTTGCCCACCGACAAGTGCTTGTGTGACAAAGTGAAATTGAAGTGAAAGACAGTGCCTAAGTGAGAACCCCCATTCAGTGCAAAGTGAATACCTATACCCTCTGATCGTATTCAGTGCAAAGTGAATATCAATCCCTAGCTTTCCCCGAGTGACCATACTCAGTATAAAGTGAAACCCGAGAACAGAACACGAGTATAGAAACTGTGAATTACTAACTTTCCCCTAGAATAATAAGACACAAGTATAGAGACTGCGCTGTGTAACACATATACCTAACTCCCACCCAGAATACTAAGGCACGAGTCTAGAGACAGTGAACTGTTGCCACACCCATTCACCCCGAAATCAGTACAGTGTCTGTCCTGTATCCTGCGTGATACACTTAACCTGTTCAACAGCCTGTGTATTGATTTGGCATAAATATTGTGAGATTGGCTGCCTGTTCTTGTGTCTGAGAATTTGTGAATATATGTGTAGGTTGTTGCCCGCAGTTTTTATGCCCTGTTCCTCTTATGTTTGGGGTCTAGCTCCGGTCTAGGAAAGAACCCAACTGCAAGTTAGGCGTTTCTAGAATGGGAAGCCGACCTAAAAACACCTAGCATAACTCCTTGCTCCTTCTATGTATACATCATCATCATCATCACCCAGACCTCCTTTCCCACCCTGGGCAGGATGAGGAGTAGCAACGCATCCAATCACTCTTCACTCAAGCTTAAGGAATCCTGGCTCCATCAGAGAAGCTAAAAAACTGTCACCACGTTCTGTAGCTTCACAGATACCTATCTGTACCATTATACAAAATATATATATACAAAATATGCATAGATTATTATTATTTTTTTCTGCCTAGCTCTACGAATTATATGATCATTTTAGCCAAGTGTATAAATAAAACAACGTCATAGGTTGCTGCAGTGTAGAACATTTTTTTTTTATGTCTCTTTTTGACGGCCTTAACCTAATGTCTGTTTAATTATGACAGTTAAAATCCCCGAGACTCCAGCCCAGACGGAAAAGTATACCACAGTGCCGGCTCCAACTGCCACCACAAACCACCACCGGGTATACTAATTTTACTCTAACTTGCCTTAAAAGAGCCATCTCTCCATCTTTAATGCCGAGCTTGTAGCAATAGATCAACACTTCAAGATAGTGCTAGTCACGAAGAGGTGTAATGGAAAAGATGTAGAGCCGTAGTATTGTCTTTATCTGCCAGTGAGCTACGTGAAATAAGCTGCATAAGGACGAAAATCTGGGCCAAGATAGCGTAAAAGAGATCTAGCTGACATACGAGTGTCCGCACCAGAAGGACACAAAGAGGAGGGGGAGAGAGGGAGGTTTTATGGAACAGAGAGGATGAGAAATGGAACAGACTTTGGAAGGGATTAGGGAGGGAGAGGGAAAAAAGAGAGGAGGAGGATAGAGGGAATGTTTGGAGAAGAGCGAGGGAGAGAGAAGAGGAAGACTATGGAAGGGCGTGGGACGCCCTTCTCTCTCTCCCCCCCAGGTGTGGTTCCCTGGAGGTGCTGCCGTTCCGGGAGTGGTGGCGAGGTCCTGTCACTGAAGGCGAGGTTCGCGCCCTACACCCTGCCCCTGGACGACGCCGGTTCCTGATGGACGCCCCACAGGCGAGGTGCCGCAGCCGACCCCTGACGGCGCCCCAACCTAAAGGCGGCCGCAGTTCCAGGCCTCCCAGGGCCAGCCCACGGACCCCAAGGCGGGACTGCTCTGGCCCCACTCACCGTCAGCCCTCTGCCTGGAGCAAGGGGCGGCAGGCCCGACTCCTGACCCTGTTCGGTCCTAGTCCCAAGGGCCACTTAACAGGTCGAGGCCCTAACAAGGGTCACTATGCCCCCGAGAGTGGTCTCGTGTCTCCTACAGGAGGACCCTCCAGAAGGCCTCCCTCCTACTCCCGGGCGCCACCTCAGTTAAACCCAGGCCCCAGTGATACAGTAACGACGCCCCTAACTCCCATTGTCGTGAGAAAAGACTTAGTAGTGACAGTGACCTCAAGTAATACAGGGCAGTGGGACAGAAATAAAACCCACAAGGGTCGCTACCCCAGCCAACCCTGAGTACTGTGCATACACCTAAATTCCCTAGAAACAGAGTGATATCTTAAGTGTGTGACTCAGAGACCAACTCACCACCAACAGTCCAGTGATATAAAATATATAAATAAGTGTCACCACGGCTCTGTGTTATTCGCCCCTACATTGACTCCGGTGTAAAGACGTGCCCATGTAATATGTTACCAGAGTACTGTGCATACGCCTAAATTCCTTAGAAACAGAGTGATATCTTAAGTGTATGACTCAGAGACTAACTCACCACCAACAATTTAGTGATATGAAGTTTATAAATAAGTGTCACCACGGCTCTGTGTTATTCGCTCCTGCATTGACTCAGATGTAAAGACCGTCCCCATGTAATGTTATAGTAGTATTAAGTCCCGTGTAACTTTATCCCAATCATATTCATTATACCTTTATATGTATATTGAAAGGGCATCGATCTAAGACAACAGATGTATTAAGGTGTCCTGCCGAGTTTTTATGCCTTGTTCTTTTGTAAGTGTTCTACTTCCGGTCTAGAAAGAGGACCCCGCTCAGTCGCTGGTGTCTTTAGAGCGAGAAATCGATCTAAACACACCCAGCATAACAGTGGCTTACAACAAGTGAAGGTTAAATAATAGCATAATTTTCATAGAATATAATGTAACTGTATAACTGGGAAAAATAACTGTGATTATCTATTAAAATAAACCGCTTAAATCACAGGTCATACCTTAGTGTGCACAGAAATAGTCAGGGAGAGGGTAGAGGAGTAGCAGGATAAACACAAGGAACAAGAAATGCAACAGATAGAATGAGAAGAAAAATATCTGAAGGAATGGGTTTCAAAATAACAAATAAACTTTGTGAATGGAGTGAAGAGGAAAATAAAAATGCAGAAAGTATGGGAAAGGTGGGAAGGATTTAAAAAAAAAAAAAAGTGAAATGAGGATTAACAGAGTAGGAAGAAGAAAGCAACGAGGGCTGGCAGGGAGAAATGAAAAATATTTATAAAAATTCTGAAAATAACGTGGAAAGAGGACGGATGGGAGTAACAAGATAAAAAAGGAGAGAGGTTGATAAAAAAAAAAAAAGAGAAAACTAAAATGGAAGCGACAGAACAAAGATTAGGCCAGCTGGAGGGGAAGAAAAATGTGGCCCCAAGTTTCAGGTGAGACAGAACTTCTATTGAGAGAGAGAGAGAGAGAGAGAGAGAGAGAGAGAGAGAGAGAGAGAGAGAGAGAGAGAGAACTGGTATGGTGGTGATTAAGCGGGAGGAAAGAAAGTACGGGTGAAAGAAAAAGTAGAGAGGTAAAGGAGGAAAGTGAAATGAAAGTTAAGGAGAGAAAGTAGAATAAGGGTAATAAAAGATCCATTGAATTAAGATTTTTTTTTTTTTTTTCGGTGACAGAAGAGTTCATTAAACCTCTTCCTCAGCTATTTGTTTTGGCCATACTCTCCTTGGTATTACCTGCTCTTACAATGTTTTAATGTTGAATCAGTTGTATCAGTAACATGCAATAGGATATTAAGCTTCCTCATTGTCGGAACAGCTTTAATATTTTATCGCAAACAACGCCAAACTATTTTATCCAGCTGAGTGAAGCTACGGGAGGTTGAGGGTGTTAATATTGTCACTATTAGATCTTTCAAGATCGGGGCAACTTTGTTATTCCTTTCCTGCAAACGCCAAGCAGTTTTATTCAGCTGAAAGTGAATAAGAGGAGTCTTAGAGTGATTAGATGTACCGAAGCAGGCAGACAACATCACTGAAGGAAAAATGTTAAGAAATCTTCAAAGCAAACGAGAATACGGCAGACACAAAGATGATCCAACATGCCACACATGTCATCTTTTCCACGCACCATTATCAGAAATGATGATACACACGTCTTTGTTCTTCTTTTGTACCACCAAAGTAGAGGGAACTTAAGCAATGACGTATTCATGCACTCTGGTAATTCAGGAAGGTTTGCCACCCGGGAGAGTTTCATACCGGTATCTGAAATTGCTGAAGCACCTGGGAAACAGCAGTGTTCAGTCCTACCAGCCGCACATGCCCCTACAGGCTGTGACACAAGCAGTGGTTTCTTCAAACTCGAGAAACGTACGTTCTATACCATCCTCCAAAAAACACCACGATATTGTGATGGGACTGACATAATTTCACTGTGAAAATAATGGGGCTGGGCTAGACACAGCTACAAAGTTCCTCCTCGTGATGTATGAGAAGGATATTAAAGGCAAGTCCTGTGATACCCTCGATGAGGCTGAGCTGCGCTATAGAATGGCAATCTCGACTGACAAACCAATGTCGTCCCTCCCACCTACTGATGATGCCTTTATGCAACATGTTCTAAGAACCAAGTTACATACTATCTGGTGAACTGACCACATTGCAAAGCCCAACACAATGGATCCTACTAATTATAGCTGGGTCAAATGTGATGAAGACCAGCAGTGTGGAACAAGTGTGAAAGAGTCTGCCCCAAAGGAACTACGTGACTTGAACCACCTATTCTGTAAGGATGAAAAATACACTGATGGAAGAAAATGTTCTCGCATCGTGGCAGGCCTAAAATGTATAGAGATATGCAACTGTGATAGCTGTCTAAATAATGTAATTAATTATTTAAAGATGAGGATGACGACTAATATTATTTGCTCATTACACTGGTTTACAAAAAATATGAGGCAAGCATGAAATTAGGTGTTCTAACCTAATTTTGGGGTGTTGATTTCAGATTCGAAATCCGTTTTCACGCATCACCTCTAGTTTTTGAGATATACATGTATACATGTATGTACAGTACATGTATACATAGACCCAAAATATTCGCCAAAAATCCATTTACCGTCCTATTTTCTTGGAACTTTGTTTAAAACGCGCGCCACAACAAGCTCAAACATGTCAAGCACTACACGTAGAAGGACTGGGGGTCTAGGAGCACTTTCGTGCCTGGGAAACACAGTGACCAAGAAAATCCTCTGGTGGACATGAACAAGATGCTTCTTCCCCCTCTTCATATCAAGCTTGGCCTTATGAAGAATTTCGTGAAGGCCATGGACAAGGATGACGCTGCCTTCCAACGCCTGTGCACTCTATTCCCAGCTCTCGGTTCTGCTAAGCTCAAGGAGGGCATCTTCGTCGGACCTCAGATCCGGGAGGTGCTGAAGGATGAGGTATTCGAGGGGAAGCTCACCCTGAAGGAATTGAGAGCATGGGAAGCATTTAAGGTAGTCTGCCATGGCTTCCTTGGTAACGTGCACTAGATTACCAAGAGCGTGTTGAGAAGTTGTTGCAGGCTTATCAGGATATGGGATGCCGAATGTCTCTCAAGATTCACTTTCTCCACTCCCACCTCAACTTCTTCCCCCAGAACCTCGGAGCAGTAAGTGACGAACATGGGGAAAGGTTCCACCAAGATATTACTAAGATGGAGAGCAACTACCAAAGCATGAGGAACCCCAGCACGATGGGGGACTTCTGCTGGATGCTCCTGCGCCACATCCCGGAGACAAAGTACACCAGATCGTCCAAAAAAACTCACTTCTGACTGTCTGTAGTACTATGGTGTGTATATATGCTTATATCGAAGTAATATTTAGCTCTGTCAGTGTTCTGTGTCTGTTTTGTTTCGTTCTGTAATATGCCATTTTAATATATGAAATAAACTCATTATATTATAAATATATGCATTTTGATAAAAAGAAAAAAGGGATATGTGGAAACAAAAAAAACTAGAGGTGATAGAGCAAAACTGTTTAGAAATTTGAATTAAGCATATCAGATTTAGTCAAAAGCACCTATTCACATGCTTGCCTCAGATTTTTTTTGTTTTTTTGTAAACCAGTGTTATCTTCACCATTTTAAGCGTCTAATGACACTGTCTCACAGCAGTCTGCTGTAAAAACCACATTGTACTGTCTACGAGAACACAGCAGTTAATTCAGTTTGTAATTTCTTCTTAAATACCTTTACTGTCGGTGGTAGTATCTCCCAGTTTTTAGCCTCACCAGCTGCGGTATTAGACTAAAACCGCTTCTTGCAAAAAATTACTTTAATTCCCCCGTAAATTAACCTTAAATATTCACATAGGGGTCATTTGAAAGCTGTTGAAATGCTCTAAAATATTTATTGAAGTAACTTTTTTGAAACTCGCGACCGTTTTCTCGTGGTCATTATTGAAATGTTGGTTATCATGATTGTTTCAATATTTTTGTAAAAAAACAAATCTACTATGGTGTTTTAGGTGCATTCTACAATAAACTGATAGTCATAATCTGATTCCTCATGTTCTGAGACCTATAAAACGATGCATTATTTATGCTTAAGTCATATGTGGATGTGACAATATGCAAAGGAAAGTGTATGCATGGTGTGACTATTTTTTTGTAAGTTCACGGTAAATTGTTAAAAACAAAGGGTTATGCAGCGATACTGCAAAATACAACTCCATTTCTGGAAACTAGAGGACCTAAGTTCCCATTTGGAACCACATTCAACTTGCCGTACCTCTGGTAGGGGTATCTTCATTCTGAAATCTTCTTGCCACACGACTACTACATTCCCAGTACCTTCTTTTTCATTTATTTTTGCTGCTTTCAGACGATTTTATTCAGCTTAGGAAGGATCAGCAGTGGAGAAAGATTTAATTATCGCCCACCTTTAGAAGGCGAGGCGACAGTGTTTTTGCCTGCCTCTGTGTGTGTGTGTGTGTGTGTGTGTGTGTGTGTGTGTGTACCCGTTCCAATTATATCTCACGAACGGCTTGAGCTATCAACATGAAACCTTCAGGTTATCAAAATATGGCCAAAATCTTGGCCGAGTTCGAAAATGGGCTCTCGGGGTCAAGGTCAAGGTCGCCAAAATGGCTGTCAAAGGTCAACTTGTTTTTATCGCCAGCCTTTAGCACCATTATATCTCATGAACGGCTTGAACTATCAACACGAAACCTTCAGGGTATCAAGATATGGCCTAAATCTTGGACTTGGCCAACAGTTTATTCTGGTGGGCGATTAGCATTCTGCTCCAGAATGCTTTTCTTTCATTAATGCTGTAACCAGTTCACTCAGTTTTAAAGATCTCCCATAAAAGTGAACAAAATCACCTGGAAGTAGCAGGAACAAAGAGGATAAATAAGTCACCGGATTGAAGGGATAAGAAATCATCTTGAAATGGCAACAAGTAAATAAAAGAACCCTGGTGGCGAACGGGTTAAGGAACGTTCAAATAGTTTTAATAAGGAGAGAATAAGGGTGACAATGAGGAAAGATGTGAGGGCGAGCGAGATTTAGACAAACAAATTATGTAACACAGGGTAAACGAGAGTTAGAGTGAGAAGTAGTTAAAAAGAACTTGTGAATAATTTTGAGACAGTGGGTAGAGTTAGAGTGCAAAAGATGAAAGATGAAGGAGTAAATGTATGAGATCAGAGTGGTATGGAAATGATGGGGAGGAGTGGCAGAACTGAATAGGCGACTTGATGTTGTGAATTAGACAGTGCAAAAGATGAAAGATGAAGGAGTAAATGTATGAGACCAGAGTAGTATGGAAATGGGAGGGAGGAGTGGCAGAACTGAAGAGACGACTTGATGCTATGAAGAAGCAAGAGGAAACTCTGTATAATTAGCCCAGGAGCATCAAGGATACACCTGGAAAAATTTGAGAAAGCCGATTTTTTTTTGTAAAGCTACATAGAAGCCTCCTAAGTCAAAATCAACAGACATTTTAAACATTCCACGTAAGCTAACCATGAGAGACGAAAAATTCAAGATGGCCACCATCGGCATGGGGTGCGTATGTATCTTGGTGACTGATTCACACTTGGTCATGTAATACCACCTTTTATGGGTTTTAAGGAGTGATAAATCCATTTCTGATATTATTTTAATTATCACTGATATACACTGAGAACGCAAAAATCGGCAAGTCTGAAGTTAGCAACAGCGCTGGACAATATGTGGCTGGCCTGACAGTAGTCAGGCAGGGAGAGTTTGATATCAGCAGAAATGAGATTCTTCCATCCTGCACTGTAATCCCAATCAAGCACACACTATTTACTCAGCTCTTGCTTACGCACAAAAACTGACTGAAAAATGTAAGTTGTGTGTGTCTCCACTAACATCTGATCAGCCTCTCTACGTTAAAGCTGCTGAAATAGTCCAATCCTCTCCAGACCTCACCAAACTCATTGTAAGAGTAGGCTAATTCCATGTGATTGTCTTACCTGGGGGCAACGGGTAACATCATGAGTGGCAGTGGTTGGCAAGGGCGGTGGGACACTGTCTATGCACCTAACTCAGTAAAGCAAATGTTGACAAGTCATGCAGACGCTCGTGCCCTACGTACACACATGTTTTCTGCCGCCTCGGTTGTGTCTGAGATGCTTGATACACCAAACTGTTTGAGTGGAGTGAACTTGAACGAACTCAGAACCCTACATGAGATGCTCCCAAAAAGGAATGCCTACAAGACAATGTTCTCCATAAACATATTGTCAATCAGCTTACTCAGATCTTAAATAATCTTGAACAGGAATTATCTCTGAACAGTACTGTACAACTGGGAAACTAAGAACTGAGTACAAGAAAATGGTACGCATTTTGCTGCTGTTCATCCGTGCTGAACGCACTGGTGATTGGGAACTACATCTGTTTTGCATCTCAAAGATGATCCCTGTCCTTCATTCTGGGGGACATACTGTGAACACAAAGTGTACTAGACTTTATCTAGACCAGATGAAGCAGCTATCTAACCTGATGGACAAGGAGCGGTGTGACAGGTATACAATCTGTGGGCACTGGATCATCAGAAGAACCCACAGGTTCTGGTCTGGAGGCTTCACTGACCAGACAATTGAACAAGTGTTGATGCGAATGCTGAAGACACATGGAGGTCTTGCACATAGTTGTGGAATTACTGGCAGTACACAATCCAAGATGGCCCATGTCCTGACAGAAACAGTTCCTGTTTGTGAATCACTACAGGCTTGCTGTGGTTTATGTTCTCAGACAGTTGACCAACACACAGACCTCCAGGAATCCACAATCGCATGTGATAGCAGACACTTTCTCACCTTTTGGAGTTACCTGTCACGCCATTCGCCATTTGCCTACACAGGTGAATAGCGCGAGAGACTGGTTTGCATTGATACCGGAGTCGTGGCATCTGTTTGTGATGATGCAGATTCTGCAGTCAAATCAGGTGAGGAGGCAGCTGCACGTATCACTGGCCTGAACTATGCTGATGTTCAGCAGTGACAAAGTTATATCCATTGGTGCTGCAATTTGTACTGCCATTGCCCGTGGCAATGACTTTGAGGTCGACCCCTCACTACCCTTCATGCGGGTCGCATGTGTGATAAAGAACCGATCAGATATAGAGAATTACCAACATGAGTTTATCAAACGGCCACCTGCACTATCTGACAAGGGTACAATGCGCCAAAACAACGAAACTGGTCTTGCCAAGATGCTGAAAGCTGCAGTAGTGCCAATGTCCGCTGAAGCTCTTAGGAACCCATACTATGTGGTGGATGGAGGACATTTGCTGCAAAATGTGACATGGCCTGTGGACACCACGTATGATGTGTGTGACAGCTGTGTGAATCACGTTATCAATAACTATGGCAAAGAATGCACTGTCTGCTTTGATGGCTACACAAATCTTACCCTGTCAACCAAGGTAGCTGAACAGAACAACACACTGGTCCAAAGTCGCTGCAGACATAGAGTTTGATTTCAACACATCAGTCACGGTCAGTCAATGCTCCATGTCTGCAAATCGTAACAAGTCAGGGTTAATCAGCAGGCTGAAGGACCGGCTTACATCTACTTGCTGTCAAAGTCAGACTGATGCTGACTACTAAATAAATAGCACAGCATTGGCATTTGCTGGGATTTTTTTTTTTTTATGTGTCCGACTCTGGGCATAGGCTTCACAGCCTGCAATCAAGGCCCAGCAGTCCTCCTACATACCATACACCTCTACATGTCACCACTTCAGCGCTAACACCCACCGTCCATATTAAATACATGCTAGGGCTGTCTCATACAGGACTGGTGTATTGGTATTAGCGGGGATATTTTTACGACATGTTGGAGGGTCTTCTGGTAGATCAATAAAGCCTGATTTAATGAAATTCAAATCCTTAAACTGTTCCCTGCCTCAGCGGGGATTTGAACCTGGGTCCGTTAGAACGGCAGGCCACCTCTCTACCGGTTGAGCCACGCCTACCCCTAAATGGCACGACTTGTTGTACTTGTGGCAAAGGATACAGATCTGCTTGTCATGTTGGTTGATAGGGCCACAACAGACAATATCTACATGCAGTATGCAAGAGACTTTGTTTATAGCATACACAGCGTCCAGCAGGCAATGCATCCACACACCCGATAATACATACTGATAGCACACGCTATCACCGGATGTGACACAGTCTCTGCCTTATATGGCATTGGCAAAAAGAAGGCCATGACAGTCTTGGAGAGCGAGGATTGGAGGACGTTGGCTGTGTTTAGGAAGAGCGATGCCAGCTATGAAGAAGTAGCCAGAGTGAGGGAAATATTCTTACTGGAGTTATATAATACCAGTCCGACATGTGCAACACTTGACGAGCTGAGATTTGTGTAGTACATGCAGAGGATGACCAGAGCATCTAGCAGCTGCCAACTTCACAGCCTACCTCCCACATCCTCAGCTGCAAAGTACCACTTATATCGAGCCTACTTGGCAGGTCAGGAGTGGTTGGGAAATGCTGAGGATCTAAATCCTACTGACTGGGGTCGGGAGCTTCAAGGTGGAATGTTCCATCCCATTTTGACTGACAGTCCAGTAGCAACAGAGCATGTTCTTCTCAGTGTGTCATGTGGATGTAAACAAATGTGCGGCAAGAGATGCAGATGTCGGAAAGCAGGACTCTACTGTACACCTATGTGTTCCTCGTGTATTGGCCAATCTTGTGCTAATTCAGGCCCACCTGATGGAAAAGATACTGAGTCCTCATGCTATAACTGCCACCATAACTAGTTACGATAATAAACAAACGTTTTATTTAGAAGTAGTTCAATAACTGCCGCTGGCAAAAGTTAGTGCTGGTTGTTGACTTTAAATATGTTGAATTTATTATATCGTTTAAAATAGTACATTACCTTGATCATATCTTGAACATACCTCAATAAATCGTTGAAATAATGGTAACAATGGTTTTCTTATACAGTACCCAAAAACCTTTAAAATGAGGTATTACATGATCATCTGTGACTTCTGGTTCCAAAGCTATATAAGCGTCCCATGCCGTTGGCGGCCATCTTGTATTTTCGTCCCACACGGCCAGCTCACGTGCAATGTCTACAATGTGTGTGGCTTTCGACTTGGCATGCTTCCAAGTAGTTTTCCTTAAAAAATCGGCTTTTCTCGATTTTTTTTCTAGGTTCCCTTATTTGAGCTAATGCTCCTGGCCTAGATGTAGTGAGAGAGAGAGAGAGAGAGAGAGAGAGAGAGAGAGAGAGAGAGACAGAGACAGAGACAGAGAGAGGGCGGAGAGATTGGCGGCGGCGCGGTGGTGGTCGTGATGGAGGAGAAATATGCTGATGATGAAAGAGAAGCAAGGATGAGGCTGAAGATATGAAGTTGCTGATGAGAGAAACTGGAGTTACTTTATCAAGTTAGCTGGTAAGGAAAGTTGGAGTAGAAGCACAGTAGATACTGCTGGACTGAAGCTGATTAGGAGAGTTGGAGTAGAAGCACAGTAGGTACTGCTGGACTGAAGCTGATTAGGAGAGTTGGAGTAGAAGCACAGTAGGTACTGCTGGACTGAAGCTGATAAGGAGAGTTGGAGTAGAAGCACAGTAGGTACTGCTGGACTGAAATGCGTGGCACACTAGTGAAAACTCAGCTAACGAATCTCAAGGATTATTTTCGTATATTTGCAGTGTATGTTTACTGCTGCCATACTGTTTGATCTAGCTTAGAAGAACATCCTACAGTATTTGCAGTGTATGTTTACTGCTGCCATACTGTTTGATCTAGCTTGGAAGAACATCCTACAGTATTTGCAGTGTATGTTTACTGCTGCCATACTGTTTGATCTAGCTTGGAAGAACATCCTATAGTAGGTTTGTTTGAATCTGACACAACACAGTACTCTACAGCTTCAATACTAATTTGTGGTGGCATTAAATGGCATGATCTTTAGGTATGGGGTAGGGATGAGTCTCCTTGGTTACTAGTCAGATGCAGTCTCTAATGACTACACTTGGCTATCAACTGAGCTGAAAGCGGTTACGGATCATTGTCAGGTCAAAAGCAAACCCACTGTAGTAATGGCAAGGTTGAGGAAGGCCATTTCTAACCTCGCCATTAAGAAATAATAATAATAATAATAATAATAATAATAATAATAATAATAATAATAATAATAACAATAATAATAATAACAATAATAATAATAACAGTAATAATAATAATAATAATAATAATAATAATAATGTAATATAATGACTAAACAAGTGTACTATAACCCTGAGAGTTACGGCTGAAAGAAGTCGCTGCATACGGTTGTACTTATATCACTGGCGGATTTGGGGGGTGGGGGCATTGGGGCCATGGCCCCCCCCCAGGAGGCATGTTGGCGCCCCTCTGTAATTCCTTCCAGTTGTTTGCTGCGCCTCTTGTTCCTTTCAACTCCTAGGGCCATAGGCAAGAAGAAGCGTCGGGCACCTCACCCTCACCCAGACATATAGGTGCCGCACACAAAGAGTATCTTTTCATACATGTGTTTGTGTGTGTGTGGAAATGGGGACGTTAGTGAACGTTTTCATGTAGAAAATATTAACTTATTACGTATATATTAGATATATACGTAATAAGTAGTGAAAATTTACTGTAAATAATTTGCCTACTAGCATGCGCCCCTTTCTTGCTTGCCCCCCCCCCCCAAGAATAGCCGTCTATGGTCCCCCTTTCTTGCTTGCCCCCCCCCCAGAATAGCCGTCTATGGTCCCCCTTTTTTGCTTGTTCCCCCCCCCCAAATAGCCGTGTAGATCCGCCTATTACTTATATATGCATTGTGGAGTGGCATAAGTTGCAGCCTCAGGCTCATCTTAACGAGAACCCTGTGGATTGCAGACTGAAACTGCCTTTCTTCTGCAGTCCACCATTCTCCTTTGGGGGGGCAGGGAGGAGACTGAAGGTCATATGTACAAACAGACAGCTCTGCCGCCCGGTTATATCGATGCCACCGAGTGAGGGCGTCTCTCTCCAGCACAATGTGTTAATTGGTCAACGGTTAAAGCGTTGGAGGGAAGTATGTGCATCGAATTACCCAGAGCGTTGGGGTTGGATTACGTGTCTGCATGTGTGTGCGTGTGTGTGTGTAATTTTTTTTTTCACCGGGTCGGTCAGGATCACTTGATGGTCGTGATCGTCAGCTTTTTACCCTCCCGGAAGGGAGCTGAGAGCTCATATAGCCCGATCTAAGGGCAAGGCTGTGACCTTCACACACACACACACACACACACACACACACCCGTCCCCTTGCTCAAGGGGGACAGTAACCACCCATTTCATCAGTGAAACTTTTCGCAACCTGAGCGAGGCGCGAACTCTCGTCCACCAGTTGGCAAGCGAGAACGTTACCACTGCACCAGCGAGCGGTGTGTGTGTGTGTGTGAGATCTTACCGTGGTCGACATATGGTGTAACAAAAGGCATGTTAAGCCAGCACAGGTATCAAGTCATGATGAAGGGAGAGGGCAGGTATGTTTGTGGTGGGGGTAAAGTACATTGTATTTGTAACTGATTATATATTGAAATTTGCATGACTTAAAAAGAGTTTATTGACCAGCACAAATGTACCTATTGGCAAATAGCATCACAAGGTACTGTGACTGATAGGTATCAGTCAACTAACCTGAGGCAGCCTCTTGCAGTGGAGCGTCACTATCTATCTATCTATCTATATACCTACTGTATGCTGCTTCCCCCAAAGAAAGGGAGGTAGCCGAGACAGGACGACACACTCCCAATTTAGTCATCCATACACGCACACACACACTCATGTATTCGTATGTATGCCCCAAGGGGAGAAGGGACAGATCCTCACCACACCACACCACACAAGGGTCAACTGCGCAGTGCAATGGAGAGTCACAGGAAAGACAAACACCCCATTAGGAGTTTTCAGATGTACAGTTACTGATGGAACAGAGCCCTCTTGAAATAGGGCATCACGAGGTGGATAAAGACACCCTGACAGATGGACAGATATAAAACTGGCTTATCAAATACAGCCCAATGCAGAGCCATGTGGCAGATAGATAGACACCCCTGTAGACGGATAGATATTAAACTTGCTGACCTAGTACAGCACTGTGGCAGCACAGAGTCACGATGTAAATAAACAGACATCACTGTTGATAAATAGATATAAAACTATCGGGCCAGACAGAATCCTCTCGGAACAATATAGCACAAAGTCCCGTAAACCCGTTGGCATAAAAAACTTTGTAGCACTTCATCCTTGGCCGTTTATTTTGCATTTTACACATTAATATCCACTGTATGCTTTTTATATATACTTCTAATGCCGACATACAGCAGTGTGTATCAGTAATACAAAATATTAAGGTGCAAGAAACAAAATCAGTAGCACAGGTAGTTCTACGATAGTTCTTTAGGTGAATAAGAATACAACTCAGTGTATATATTCAGACACCCCACTGCTACCTGGCGCGTCCCCAGGTGGCGGATAGGGGAAGGCCTTGTAGATATATGACGTACCGTCTAGACGACGTGGACCATGAGACCCCCTGTAAATATATAGGACTCCACCGAATATAACGAATAAGGTGGCACAAAAATTACATTTCACCAGAAACTATGTAGCAGGGAGGTGAGATTATTTGCCACAATCCTTCCAACCAAACATGAGTTCCATTGCAAATAATTTGATGGGCGTTCCTGTTGGATCATCGTCTACTAAAGGTCCAACTGCACTGCATCCTGTGCTTAGGGGCAGTGTGCCACTGAAAGTGAGTAGGCACTGTGTTGGCAAGTTAGAGACTGGGATATTAAGCAATCTGAAATCCACGAAGATCTATGCATACAATGTAAAAAGCCTCGTAGAAGATTACAAACTTGATAACTTAATGATTGAACTTGAAAACATTAGTTGGGATATTGTAGGTTTGAGTGAGACCCACAGAAAAGAAGAAAAAGTAATTCAGCTTGAAGACAGCAACCGCCTATTTTACTTGCAGACAAAATTGTTAAATTCAGCAGTGTATCTGACAGAGCAGCACTGGTGGTGATTAGACTGTACAAAAAATATACCCTGAAAGTAATACAAGTATATGCACCAATTTCTCAAAGCTCAGATGAAGAAATAGAACCATTCTATGGCGACATTTCTCAGATTATGGAAGAAGAGAAGACCTCATATACTATATTCATGGGAGACTTCAATGCAAAAGTTGGGAAATATAAAATTGGAGAAACATGTATGGGAAAATTTGGAGTGGGTGAATAGAACGAAAGAGGAGAAATGCTGGTAAACTTTGCTGAAATGTATAACATGAGAATAATAAACACATTATTTCACAAAAAAAAAAAAAAAAAAAAAAAAAAAAGGGAGAAAGTGGACCTGGAGAAGCCCAAATGGAGAAACAAATAATGCAATCGACTTCATTATAGCAGATAAGAATAACACGATCACAAATGTCACAGTTAACAAAGTATATATCGAAAGTGACCATAGAATGATGGGTTGCACAGCCAGATTCACTTTCAGAAGTGAAAGAAGGAAGATGATTAAAGATAAAAAGATATGCCCCATAAAAGTAAACGAAAACAAAGCAGCCTTTCTGTTGGAAATAAGGAACAGATTTCAGGCTCTAAGTAATGGTGAATATGACTGAAGAGCTGAATGACAGACTAACAAAAGTGCTGAGAGAATCAGTGGAAGTAGTAGCAAAACCTAATACAACCAAAGCCAAGAAGTATTCAGAAAAGACACTCGAGCTTATGAGAAAAAAAAGAAAGGAAATGAAAGTAAAAACAAAGAAAGATGAAATAGAACGAGCGGAATTAAATAAGCTTATCAACAAAAGACAGAAAGAAGAAAAAAAGAAAGAGAAACATAGATCAAATCAAAGAAATCATCAAAAAACGAAAAAGTCTGAAACAGGTCCGAAGTAAAATGGCACTAGGAAAGCAACAAATTACATCACTGAAAGATAAAAACGTTGAAGTCATTAAATGCAGAGATAAGATGGTGAAGAGAGTTGAAGAATTTTGCAAAGAACTTTATGCAACAAAGACCGTAGTACCAGCAGCTAACTTTTCAGTTGACACAAGGGAAATACCTGAGGTAACACCAGACGATGTAAATATTTCTCTTAAAAATATGAAAAGAGGGAAAGCTCCGGAAGAAGATGGAATAGTAGCAGATTTACTTTTGGATGCAGTAGCAGAAGTACAAAAAAAGGCTTGCTTACTTATTTACTCAATGTATAAAGGTTAAGTTGGGAAGAATACTGCCACCGTATTCCCTGCGTGTCGTAAAAGGCGACTAAAAGGGGCGGGGTGAGGGGACTAGGGACCCCTTCCTCTGCTTTTTTAGTGCCTAAAAAGAGACAGGCCAGAGAAAGGGATGGGGGATTGAGTTATCTCCGTACCCTGAAGATTGGGTCTATGAATGTGCGTGGATGTAGTATAATTGAGGCTAAAAGGGAGGAGATTGGGAGAATGTTTGTGAGAAGAAAGTTGGATGTGTTAGCTTTGAGTGAAACGAAGATGAATGGGAAGGGTGAGTCTATGTTTGGAAGTGTAAATGGAAGATTGTCTGGTGCTGATAGAGGAAGGGCAAGAGAAGGTGTGGCCTTGTTAGTGAGTCCGGAAGTACAGCAGCGTGTGATTGAATGAAGGTGTCATCGAGACTGATGTGGGTGAAAGCGAAATTTGAACGTGAGTTGTGGGTGTTTGTGAGTGCATATGGGCCTGGTAGTGAAAGGGATGAAGAAGAGAGGGAGTCTTTCTGGAATGATGTTGATGAGTGTCTGCAGAGTTTTGGAGCGAATGTGAATGTGGTAATGATGGGAGATCTGAATGCTAGAGTGGGAAACGTAGTAGTTGAAGGTGTAGTTGGTATGCATGGTGTGCCTGGAAGAAATGAAAATGGGGAACAAATGATAGGGATGTGTGTTGAGCGAGAGATGGTGATTGGAAATACCCTGTTTGAGAAGAAAGATATTTATAAGTATACATGGTTAAGACAGGACGGTGGAAGGGTTGTTGATAGAGCATTGACGGACTATGTGGTTGTATTCAGGAATGTAATAGGAAGATTATTGGATGTGAGAGTTCTGAGAGGGGAGGGTGGAGGTATGTCTGACCACTACCTGGTGGAGGGAAAATTAAGAGTAGGTAAGAGATGGGTGAGAGCTAGGAGAGTTAGGTGAGGCAGGGAGGCTTTGAAAGTGAGTGAGTTGGATAAAAGAGAGAAAAAGTTAGAGTATCAGGAGAAATTGAAAGATGAGTGGAACGCAGTGAAAGATTAGGAAAATGGCAGTATGGAGGAGGAATGGCAGTTGTTTACGAGTCCTGTGGTGGGGCATGCAGAAGAGGTGTGTGGTGTGAGACGTGTGGGTGGTGGTGTAAGAAAAGGAAGTGAATGGTGGTGCGAGGAAGTAAGTATGGCTGTGGCTGAGAAGAGACGTGCATATGAAGTGTGGCTGCAGAGGAAGGATGAGGTGTGATATGAGAGGTATAAGGAAAAGAGGAATAGGGTGAGAAGGCCTCTGCGTGATGCTAAAGTGGCAGCAGATGAGAGGTGGGGTAGGCGGTTGACTGAGAATTTCCAACAGAATAAGAAAATGTTTTGGAGGGAGGTGAAAAGGGTGTGAAAGGGAGAGTCTGGGAAGGAAGAGCGAGTAAATGCAGAGGAAGGAAGGATGTTAACTGAGATGGATGCAGTAAGGAAGAGATGGGCGGAGTATTTTGAAAGATTGTTAAATGTAGCGGAGGAAAGGGTGGCTGAGATTGTGGCGGATGGAAGGGTGCAAGGAATAAATGTGTTGGGAGAGTTGAATGATTCTTTGATCACGAAGGAGGATGTGCAGGAGGCAGTAAAGGAGATGAAAAAAGGGAAAGCTGCAGGTATGGATGGGTGTGCTGAGGAATGCCTGAAGGGTGGTGGAGCAACTATTGTTGACTGGTTAGTAAGATTGTTGAATGTATGCTTTGTGAAAGGTACGGTGCCAGTTGACTGGGCAAGTGCTTGTGTGGTCCCGTTGTATAAAGGTAAGGGTGATAAGTATGAATGTACTAGCTTTAGGGGTATAAGTCTGTTGAGTGTTGCAGGTAAGGTGTATGGTAGAGTGTTAATTAAGAGAGTTAGAGAGGGTACACAGGGAGTGATTGGTGATGAGCAGTGTTGCTTTAGGAGAGGGATGGGATGCGTGGATCAGGTGTTTGCTGTGAGACAAGTGTGTGAAAAGTATTTAGCGAAAGGCAAGGATGTGTTTTGAGCATTCATGGATTTGGAGAAAGCGTATGATAGAATTGATAGGGAGGCTTTGTGGATTGTTTTAAGATTGTATGGACTTGATGGTAGGTTACTATAAGGGGTGAAAAAAATTTGTATAAATAGTAAAGCGTGTGTAAGAGTGGGAAATACTGTGAGTGATTGGTTTCCCGTGAGAGTGGGGCTGCGGCAGGGATGTGTGATGTCACCTTGGTTGTTTAATATTTATATGGATGGTGTTATAAGGGAGGTGAATACAAGAGTTTTAGGTGGAGGTCTGAGTCTGGTGAATGTTGATGGTAGAGAGTGGAATCTGAAGCAGCTGTTGTTTGCAGATGATACTGCACTGGTGGCTGATTCAGAGGAGAGATTGAGACAGTTGGTAGAGGAGTTTGGAAGGGTGTGTGAAAGGAGGAAATTGAAAGTAAATGAGAATAAGAGTAAAGTGATGAAAGGTACGAGGTCGGTAGATGGTAGGAGGATGAATATAGTTTTGAATGGTGAGTTGCTTGAGGAGGTAGAGTGTTTTAAATATTTAGGGTCACATGTTGCTGTGGATGGAAGAATAGATGCAGAAGTGAAGTTTAGAATGAATGAAATAGGAAAGGTGCTGGGACGAATGTAAAAAGTGTTTAGATGTCGTTCACTTAGAATTGATGTAAAGAGAAGGTTGTATGAGGGTGTTGTGATACCGACTGCATTATATGGGGCTGAAACATGGAATATGAGTGTAGCAGAGAGGAAAAGTTTGAATGTAATGGAGATGAGGTGTCTGAGGAGTATGTGTGGAGTGATGCGTTTGGATCGAGTGAGAAATGATGAAGTGCGAAGGAGAACTGGAGTTGTTCGGGAGAGGGCTGATTGAGTTGAGCAGAGGGTGTTGCGATGGTTTGGGCATATGGAGAGAATGGATAATGAGCGATTAGTGAAAAAGATAACTAGATCTGATGTGAGAGGTGTAAGGCTGAGAGGGAGACCACGAATAGGATGGATGGACAGCGTGAAGAGAGCGTTGGATGTGAGAGGGATATCTGTTGAGTGAGGAAGAGTGGCTGTGCATGACAGAAATAAACGGAGAGAAATTGTGAATGAATAAATGATGACATAGCCCTGAGGGGATATTCTCCCGCATTTGGTCTGATCAGCTAGTCAGGTCAGGTGTGGGTAAGGGGATGTGTCTATTATGAAGTGGTAGGGGTAAACCAGCTCTGCTGTCGGGTCCTGTTGCGGATGTCACTGATTGCACTGCGCAGTTGACCCTCGTGCGGTGTGGTGTGGTGAGGATCTGTCCCTTCCCCCCTTTGGGGCTAAGATGTGAATGAATGTGTTTTGAGTGGATGAGTAAATTGGGAGTGTCCTGTCTCGGCTACCTCCCTTTCCTTGGGGGAAGCAGCCTAGGTATATAGATGGACAGATAAAGAAGAGGAAAATTCTCAAAACTTGGTGTAATGCAGTAGTTATTTTACTTTACAAAAAAGGTGGCTCAAAAGATCTTAGTAATTATAGACCCATTAGCTTATTATCAGTCATTTACAAACTCTTCGTTAGAGTCCTTACGAACAGAATAACTACGAATTTGGAGGAAAACCAACCTCGTGAACAGGCAGGATTCCGAAGCACGTATTCGACTACTGATCATCTACACACAATGAATCCACTAATTGAGAAGACTACAGAATACAGTAAACCACTGTGCTTAGGTGTTGTTGATTATGAAAAGGCTTTCGACTCAGTGGAGCACATAGCAATTATAAATTCATTGCAAGAACAAGGAGTGAATGAGAACATTGTAAAACTGCTCGAAAACATATATAAAGAGGGAACTGCTATAGTTAAATTACATGAGAACTAAGAAAAAATTAAGGTTGAGAGGGGTGTGCGTCAGGGAGACATGCCTAGAAAGTATTTTCAGAAAGCTAGACTGGGAAAAAACAAAGGAGTGAGCATAGATGGAGAAAAACTAAACCATTTATGATTTGCAGATGACATTCTCCTAATCTTAGAAACAGCAGAGACATTGCAAGAAATGTTAAATGACCTGAACAGAGAAAGTCTCAAAGTAGGGCCAAAGATGAACCGGAGTAAAACTAATGTTCAGTCCTCAAACACCAAAAAGCGTCATCAGAATAAGCGGGGAAATTCTTGAAGAAGTCGAGGAGTACAATTACTCGGAACAAATATTAAAATTAACGAAAGATAATGATAACGAAATAAAAAGACGCATTACAATTGGATGGAAAACTTTCGGTAAACATGGAGACATTATGAAAAGTAGCTTGCCAGCTTGTATGAAACGAATAGTATATAACGAATGTATAATTCCAGCTATGACATATGGGTGTGAGACCTGGAAACTGAAAAAATCGATGGAAAATAAATTAATCCGTTCTCAGAGAGCATTGGAAAGGTCAGTGTTGGGAATATCTTTAAGAGATAGGAAAAGCTCAACTTGGGTGAGAGAGCAGACTAAAGTCAAAGATATTATAGAAGTTATACAAGAACAAACGAAGGTGGACAGGCCATGTAGCAAGACTAAAGGGATAACCGATGGAACAAAAAGCTGACTGACTGGACACCAAGAGATTGTCAGCGTAGCAGAAAAAGGCCAGACAGGAGGTGGAGAGATGAGACAAAGAAATTTGCAGGGAAAATATGGCAAAGATTGGCTCAGTCAAGGAATTCGTGGAGAAGGTTGGGGGAGGCCTTTGTTCAGCAGTGAACATGTAATGGCTGCTGCTGCTGATGATGATAATGATGATGATGATTATTATTATATATACCGTATAGAGAGAGAGAGAGAGAGAGAGAGAGAGAGAGAGAGAGAGAGAGAGAGAGAGAGAGAGGCGGGGTAGTGAGGAAGGGAGATAGATAGACAGACAGATTGACAGACAGATCCAAAGACTGACAGATTAATAGACAGATTTATATAAAGTGGTTCCTTTCGGGTGGCAGTTAACGTGTTTGCATATACAACTGTGCATGTGTTCAGGGTTGGCTGGTGTTGTCACTTTGTTCGCCGATGCAATGGCATCATCAGGTATTGCCACTTCTGCAATCCTCCACCACTATATTTATAACACAATAGGATAACTGACGAATTTCATGCATGGTATTGTTACGCAGAGGCGTGTAGTGAATTAATCGGCATGTGGAAGGCACGCTGGCACAGTGTGACGATGTTATGTAAAGCAGGTAACGAAGCATGAATGTTACGGGTGTCCGTGCATCCTTACCGACTGCACTCTGTAATGTGGCATGACCAGACTGTCATGTGGGATGCAGCGTGATCAGAGTGTAATGTGGGATGTAGAATGATTTGACTGTAATGTGGCATGCAACATGATCAGACTGTAATGTGGCATGCAGCTTGATCAGACTGCAATGTGACATGCGGCTTGATCAGACTGTAATGTGACATACAGCTTGATCAGATTGTAATGTGGGATGCAGCTTGAACAGACTGTAATGTGGGATGCAGCTTGATCAGACTGTAATGTGTGATGCAGCTTGATCAGACTGTAATGTGGGATGCAGCATGATCAGACTGTAGTGTGGCATGCAGCATGATCAGACTGTAATGTGGGATGCAGCATGATTAGACTTAATAATCAATGACGTTCCTTAACAGTCCCTTCATAATTAAGGGTTACTTTACATTTGCCGCCTCTAGGTTCATTGTTGAGTTTTGTTAATAGTGTGTGTGTGTGTGTGTGTGTGTGTGTGTGTGTGTGTGTGTGTGTTCAGTTTTATGTTCAACTTAGGTTGGCAGACGCACAAAGGAAGGGGGATAAGCTGCTCGCATATGTCTTTCATTACTCGGCCAGATGGGGAATTCCCATAGCTCAACATCCACAATTACATCACCCACTGCATAGATACAGAGATAAATACATGTAAAAAAAGTTAACCCTACATTAATCATTAATATATGAATTACTACTTAGTGTAAGAACTTATAGACTAATACTCAGGTTACACCCTATCTAACTTAAAATTACAGTACTACTAGACACATACATGAATATCAAATGTGTGGCACTACACGGCTCCCACGTTCGGAAAACAATTTTACCCAAGTCAATTTTCTATGACATGTGCATGGATGGAATGTTGTTACTCTTATAACTGCTATGAACACTTTGAATTGGAATACCTTTCCCCACAATCGGTGGCACCTGTCGGTCCACATTAAACACCTGATGCGTACCTCGGAAGGTCGCTTACTCACTACATTAGGAGGTATGATCACTCCTTACTCGAGATGTTATGAGGGAATTTATGCCCCAGTCAGCCTCAGGTTTTGGAGGATAGCTTGTCACTCACCTGAGCTCGACAGGGTCTCTCGAGATTGAGATCACCACGGGAGGCGCTTCCTTACACTCTTCCATTCGCAATCACATTCACTCTGTCCTTTCGTTTCCAGCCTTCCGCCCGCAAGAGGTGAGCGCTCATTCTGTCCTGAAGACTCCACTCCCTCACAAACCGTGCTAACTGTAAGGTGAGGGGTTTATATACTCCCCTCGAAGTAAGGCACTTCCCGGTTCCAACAGGAACTCTTCACTCTCTTCTTTTTACACCCTCTCCTCGGGGATGAGTCCACCCGGAACATAACTTTAAGCAGTTATGTTTCACAACATTCGTTACATGCACTTGTCTACCTTTCTAACACTCCTCTATGAGTCTCCGAGGGGCAGTCCTCACTCGTGGTGGTAATCGCTCATCTTCGGGCTCCGGGGCGAGCTCCTGCTGCAGCGGTTCTAAGAGCCATTCCTCGGTACCGTAATATGGTTTTACCTTTTCAGCAGCCCTTTGTATTTTTTTTTCCAGTAAATACATTTTCAATGATATAAACACTTCCATCTAGCAGTACTTCAATCACTTTATACGGGTCGTCCCATTTGGCATTCAGTTTTCTACAGGTACCCGGCTGTATGGTCTCTTTTTTCGCCCACACCAAACTATTGACTTCAACCTTCTGGGCTCTCCTCCGCCTGTTGGCCACCTCCCGGTATCGCCTCGTCATCCATTGGTTCGTATCCTTTATGAGAGTGTGTGCTATCGCCAGGTCATCCTCTGCATCCACAGAAGGCAATAAGGTACCATGAGGCGAGGGGGATGGCGTGAGAAGAAGGCATAATAAGGTTGTTGTCCTGTGCTCGAGTGCACCGCTTGAATTATGACGGTTTGACACGATTGAAGCAGCTGAGGCCAACGTAAGGGATGTCCATTGCAGAGAGATGCTAGGATGCTTTTCATAGTCCGATGCATCCTTTCAGTGGTGGAATTTCCCTGGGGATGATAAGGGGTGACGTAGAACAAGTCCACCAGGTTCCTCCGGCAGAACTTCTTGAACTCTCCACTCGTGAACTCTTCGCCGTTGTCCAGCACGATACCTCGTGGCGTCCCAAAATCGGTGAAGTATTGCCCAAGACAGTGTATGATGTGTTGTGTGTGTTTATCCCTGATGGGATAATATTTGACAAATCTGCTATAATGATCTATCACAGTAAGGACATAGCGGTAACCCTGAGATCCAGCAACCATATCAGTCAAGTCAATCCCGATACGTTCCAATGGTTTACTTACAGGCGGGAAACCTTTCCAAGGTTGCTGCAACCCAGTTTCACCTTTGAATCTCTGACAAGTGGGACACTGTTTCACATACTCGCATATGTCTACCTATAGATTTGGCCAATAGAATAGTTCTTCAGCTTTCTTAATAGATTTTTTCTGACCTAGATGTCCTGAGGTTTCATGAGCGTGTTTGATAGCTTCTCTACTGATTGACTTAGGAATCACCAAACAATATTGGATGCTACCATCACTTGTTTCACGGGCAAAAAATAATAGTTCGTCAATCAATGCAAACTGGCTCAACATAGCTTTCGGTAGTCTTTTAGCAGGGAGCTTCTCACTACGCAAGTACTTAACTAACTCATCCCACATGGGTTCTTCTCGTTGCTTAGCTCTCATCTCGTCTCGACTAAATCCAAGCCAGTTGGTTTCTGACTGGTGGAATATCACTCTGACAGGTCTAGAAAGTTGATCAGCGACTACATTATATTTACCCTTGACGTACTGCACGTTGTAGTCGTACTCACGCATCTCGAGAATCCATCGGTTCATACGTGGGGATTTGGTTTTTCGCTTAAAAATGCTAGTAAGCGGTTGATGGTCTGTCAAGATAGTAAAGTGGGAACCCCACAAATAATGGTGAAAGTTGCGGCATGTGAGAACAACTACCAATGCTTCTTTGTCTGTTGCGGAATATTTTCTCTCGCAAGGATTGTGCTTTTTGGAAAAGTAAGCAATTAGCAAGTTGGAGTTGTCTGGTTGGATCTGACTCAATACGCCACCAATATGAGTGTTGCTCGCGTCGGTGGTTACAATGAATGGTCGAGTCACGTTGGCTCTTACCAATACTGGCGCATTCACTAAGCTCGACTTCAATTGATCAAAAGCGGATTGACACTCATCTGACCATTCGAACGCTACTCTGGATCTGGTTAAATTAGTTAGGGGAGCTGCTATTTTTGCGAACGAAGGTACGTGTTTTCGGTAGAATCCGCACATTCCAAGGAATCTCCGGACTTCTTTTACTTTGGTGGGTCTTTTAATTTTGTTGATAGCCTCTATGTTTTTTGGGTCCGGCGTACTCCCGGCCGCTGAGATTTTATGGCCAAGAAAGGTCACTTCTTTTAACCCAAAGGTACATTTACTTAAATTTAACTTGGTCCCATTCTGTGAGAGTAAAGTGAATAGTTGCTGTAAGCGACTCAACAACATGGAGAAGTCATCAGCCCAAATTATCAAATCGTCTAAATAATTCTTTACCCAGCCTTGTTTCAACAATGGAGTAAGAATGTCCTGCATTCGTCGGGAAAATATGGCTGGTGAACATTTTAGTCCGAATGGTAAGCGCCTAAATGTGTAAAGTGTGACTCCATCACTGAATGTGGTTAAATCACGACTTTCCTCGTCCAACATGATTTGAAAATATGCCTCACGCATATCAAGAGTCACATAGTAATTATGACCTGCGGCCTGCTCGACTAACTCTTCCAATCTGGGCAGTGGAGAGGTATCCGTGGCTAGGTGTTGATTCACGTGGCGATAATCTAAACACATGCGCTTGCTGCCGTCTGGCTTGTTAACTAATACAATAGGAGATAACCAGGCAGCTGTTGATCTTTCAATAATTTCTCTCTCTTCCATGTCTTGCAACATTTCCGCGATCACCTGTTTAGCTTGTTCAGGGTATCGATAGATCGGTCCATGGCTGGGCTGTGGATCTGCTACTTTAATGTGAACGGGGGGACCGCTGATGGTTCCTAGTTCTCCTTTTTCCAAAATGAAGAGGGGATCGTGTTGCAGAATTACGTTAGCTAGTTCTTCTTGTTGAGCTGAATCTAAGTGTGGCCATGTCTGTTCGCCAATTAGCTTTCGGAGTCGTTGAACACGAGTTCCACTTTCATCTGTTCGATCACTGGTAGGGATCAGATCATTATGGATTTTGGTTACTGAGTTGACTGTACTTACAGGAGGGTCGTCAATGATTTCATATGAGCCTAGCATGGTACCTATCCGAAACAGTTTGTCTTGTTTGGCTCTATTATTGAGGGGCAAATAGACTAGGCCCTCTGAATTCACCTGTAATAAGTAAGAGTGACTATTATGACTGAAACGTGCTTGTGGGTAAAATAGTAAAGTGGTTTTAGGCTCCTCACTCACAGGCACGGCAATGAATTTGGTTTGATATGGGGTGAGTCTCTCTACTGTTACAAGATTAATTTGCTTCAACTGTTGAGGGTTCCTGATGGCTCTGATAGGTGTGGCCTGGACTCGTTCAACTTTTCCTTTTCGCCGCGGAACGTAGTTCACGACGTACGGGGCTCCTCCCCACATTAGCGCTCATTTTGCACCATTCCAGATCAACGGAGATTGTCCGAGGACATCACATCCCAACAACATTTCAGTAGTCAAGTAGGCGTTCAGAACGACTGGACACCACTGTTGATGAACTTTCTCATCTCCCACTCTGATATCTACTTTGACCATACCCAGGATACGGAGTGGCACTCCTGTGACTCCCTGTAATCTCGGTGGATTTCTCCTCGTGTTTATTTCTGTTCCTAACCGCTTCGCGGTGGCCTCTTTAAGTAAGGTATATCCACTCCCTGTGTCAACAACAGTTTCCACTATTTTATTATTCACGCTGACACTTATTGTGGGTGATGTTATACCTGCGGTTAGTCAAATAGCCTGATGGGGGAACTTTGTTTGAGTGGCAGTCTGCCTTGCATTTGGACTGGGTGGGTGAAATCTGTTATTGTCCCGCATCGCTGCGCTGTGGTTTATGCGCCCTGGGCAATCATTACTGCCTCTACGACATCCCAACCTACGGCAATCAAAACAGTGGCCTGGTGGTGGTTTGGCCCAACATTCTTGCAACTTGTGTGAACTCTTCAGACAATGACTACGGTATTTTCGCCTCGGTGTTTCAGGTGTAGATTGTTTTTGATTGAGTTGTTCTAAATTTGTTTTCAAATCCCTTAATTGAGCTCTCAATTCAGTCACTTCCTTGTCTGACTAGGATTGGCAGTTATCATGGGATGGTCTTGGTGGATTATCAACTACATTGGTATCTGAGGGATCTTCACTTTTATTGTCTCTATCCGGCATTGCATTAACTCTGGTGGTATACCTCTCTTCGAGAAGCTGCCTTTCATTTTTGATCCTGTCAATGAATTTACGGAGTGGATATCTGTCATCAAGGTAACCTTCCAATTTTTCCCTAGACTCAAGCGGAAGACCATACCACAGTTTCTTCTTGATCCATTTATCTCGCGAGGGAAACTTTTCTTTCGGGAACTTTGTTTCGAGAGCCGCATGCTTACACATGAACCTATGTACAAACGCCTGGGGTGATTCCTCCCAGTCATAGGTCATGTTCTCTAACTCTTGCCAAGCTCGATCTACACTCAGCTCGATGGCAAACTCCGCATTCAAGAATTTTTTAAGCTCGGGCCATGACAGTGCAAAATGTTTCTTTTGATAATTATGAATAAAAGTGGCCAATTCAGAACCCATTCGACTCTTGGCAACCTGGATTCTAGTTGCGTTGCTAGTATGAGTTTGTTCCACCGCCTCACAAAACATTTCGAGGCGAGATGTAGCTTCTATCCCTTGTAGCTGATTCAATTCCAAAATTGGGATATCGCGCGGTTTTGTGAGAGAGTGGTGTGAACTCATAATGTGTGAACAAAGGGTCGAGTGCGAAAGCAGCGTTCTGTTAGTAGCACCGAATTGTTCCTCAGCCTCATCCAATTGAATGGTTACATGATCTCGCCCTACTTGTGACGGACGATCAGCTTCCGCCTGTGTCTGAGCAAACAACTGTCCATATAGAGACATGGTGACCCTAATGTACTATTCTTACTCACAAAAAAAGAGGAAATTAAATGTTGAAATAGTCTCTCTTTACTTTAAATAGGTCTAATCACTTCCATCATCTCTGTAGGACTCAATAATTCTGACAAATTTGGCATCTACTTGTTCTCTCACTTCACCACTCCAGTGTACTCCGTCCGCCAGGTTATAACTATAGTAAGCCTTGTTAAATTGCAGGTTCTTATTTGGTAATTCTCGACGAATTTTCTTATTGATCGAGTTCCTTACTGTGTTATAATCCTCAGATGAGATAGGAGCACTTGCTCCCTGGTACACTCTTGGTTCTACCTGACAAACAATCACCGTGGCATGGCATTGTTCCTCCAGCTCCCTGGTAACATTCTTTATTCTATGGAAAATCTCTTGGGGGGTGGTATTTTCATCAATATCATTACTTCCAATCCATAAAAATATAAGATCACATTCCCACTCCAATACTGAATTTAACCGAGAGTCCTGAAAGAAATTTTTAACCTTGCCTCCGCTTGCTCGAAAAATTCTGATTTCTACGTCCTGCACATCGAGTTGCGGAGGTATTTGGGAATGACCAACCAATGCTACCCTTAACATCCTCTCTACTTTTTGCGCTTCGCTTCCCTTCACTTTCTCACCAACGCCACTAATTTGGGAACGATGAGTATCCCACCGCTATTGCCACCAGTGTAAAGTTGTGGATGTTATCCCGCTGGTATT
Source organism: Coenobita brevimanus (assembly GCF_032717465.1). Lineage (NCBI taxonomy): Eukaryota > Metazoa > Arthropoda > Malacostraca > Decapoda > Coenobitidae > Coenobita > Coenobita brevimanus. The sequence goes on from NC_137039.1 coordinate 10,830,111, forward strand.
CACCAGTGTAATGATAGTGGTATTTATATTCTTACCTGTTGTGGGTACTGATCCACTCATCCATGGATATACAAGTGGTACTCGACTTAGTATAGTAGATGGTAAATATTTATGAAATATTGTGGTAGCGTTTGTAGTTTTTGGCCGAGTTTAGATTTAGTCAGTACCACGGGTGGTCGTCGTTCCCTCAGCGAAGGAATCTTGAATTGGAAGGGGAGTGAATTTGGCTTGAGGACATAATTTCCTTGATTAGGTATACTAATAAAGAAAAGAAAATGATATATATTTTTACTCTACTTTAATAATTCTGTTAATTTCCACAAAAAACATATTTCTAATTACATGACCCTTTTTAGTATGAGAGAAGATTGTATATGTTACCAAGGTTTTTTTTTGGGTGATCATTCCTCTAACATTATTGCCAGACGAAACAATTTGATACACGCGAGGTATGGAGTTGTTGTGCATTATTAACAGACGAAACAATTTGATACACGCGAGGTATGGAGTTGTTGTACTTTACTTTCTTTTTGGCCGTTACTCTTGGGCTCAACAATAGCCTCAAGACAGGGACATTTTTTTTTACGGGTATGAATTGTCTGTTCGGGCTGGCATAGCCTCGAACCAATAAGAATGATTATTTGTGTTCATCTTTCACCCATATAATATATTCTCCTCATGTAATTTTCTCGGTTCCCACATCAAGTCAGTATTATTTACAGTTCATCATCAACAATGTTATACAGTCACTAGAAATACATAATCTCTCGGGCTTGTCTAGCCTCGAGGAATAATTAAAAAAAAAAAGAAATATAATCACCAAGAACACCCAATCACTCGGGCTTGTTTAGCCTCGAGGTACAATTCAAATATCACATTATTGCTCACAATCACTAAGTTCCCTTCCACACTCCTGATTTTTTTCCTAATAAATTACTATTAAAGAAAGAGAACAGTTAATGAATTTGAATTTTCACCTTTCCGTTACGGATCATATCACTTTTATATTTCTATTCCATATCTACAAAAAAAGGAGTTCACTTGATAGGATCATTAATAACATATCAACTTCTTTCGGTTTGTAAAGTAACTCGTGGGTAGTGTAAGTGTGTATGTAAAAGTCTACGGGCAATACTAAGGGGATAACGTCGTGCTCACACGGACGTCGCCGGTGTCTGGGGGACTGAACGAACGTCCATTAGATACGACATCTGAGGCTCGAGTGTCACTACATTAAACTCTCAACAATATTACTTCATATAGTCCATAATAAGTAAGGATTAAACAAAGAAAAAGAGGGGGAGGAAGAAGAAATGTGGACGGCTCACCTGAACGAACGTCCATTAGATACGACATCTGAGGCTCGAGTGAGCTCGTCGGGCACTAGCGACGCCAACTGCTAAATCAAATGAGGTGGTGTTTTTGAAATATGGTGGGTTTCAATTCTCTTTACAATTTATTTAGCAGTGTACCCATGACGCCAGGACTTTTGATTGAATTGGGGAAAATTTGGGATTTATTCCTTACTTAATTTAGATACTGAGTCTATCACTATCTCAATTTGAATCTGAGAGCAGCTCATGCCATCTAGTGACGGTCAAAATAAACGGGACTTTAAATCCTCACAAATGACATTATTTAGGCCTTTTGGACTGCTAATCTTACATACTTGTGTTCTAGCAGCTTCATTAGCAAACATTTCACAACTAGGTTACGGAAAAAATTGTATATTCGTCATTATTCTGTTTAAGGTTTAAACTCGGCGCCCGGCAACGACGCACAAAGGAAGGGGGATAAGCTGCTCGCATATGTCTTTCATTACTCGGCCAGATGGGGAATTTCCATAGCTCAACATCCACAATTACATCACCCACTGCATAGATACAGAGATACATACATGTAAAAAAAGTTAACCCTACATTAATCATTAATATATGAATTACTACTTAGAGTAGGAACTTATAGACTAATACTCAGGTTACACCCTATCTAACTTAAAATTACAGTACTACTAAACACATACATGAATATCAAATGTGTGGCACTACATGAAGAGTTGCTGCTATCGTTCGAAAGTCTTTGACAAAATGCCGATAGTAGGTGGAAAAGCCCAGGAAACTCCGTAGCTCTCTCACACAAGTTGGAACTGGCCAGTTTTCCACAGCTGCCACCTACTCTGGGTCAGTATGGATGCCGCTCTCGTCTACAATGCTTCCCAGGTACTTTACTTCTTTCTGAAACAAGTAGCATTTCTTGGGGTTCAGCTTGAGGTGCGATGCACGGATTCTGTTTAATACCTCCGACAGCCTCTCCAGTTCCTGGTCGAGAGTCTGTCCATCGTCCAGATAGGTGAGAGCCGTCTGCCAGTGCAGACCTTCAAGTACGTGGTCCATGAGGCATTCAAAAGTACCTGGGGCATTGCATAGGCGAAATGGCATCACTTTAAACTGCCATAAACCCCGCCTGTATGAATAGGCTGACTACTCTTTGTCCTTCTCTGCAACCTTGACCTGGTGGTATCTTGCCTTCATGTCTAGGGTGGAGAACCACTTAGCACCTGACAGAGCATCCAGGGTGTTATCAATTCTTGGCAAGGGGTATCCATCCTTCACTGTCAGTTCATTCAGGGCTCGACAGTCCATACAGCACCTTACTGAGCCATCCTTTTTCCTTATCAGAACCACTGCTGATGCCCAAGGACTACTGCACTTTTCTATTGCTCCTTGAATGTGGAGATTCTCCATCACCTTCTCCATTTCTTGCTGATGGGCTGGCGCCATCCTCCGAGCTGGCTGTTTAATCGGGCGGTGATCCCCAGTGTCTATACTATGCTCCACCAGATCAGTGCACCCCAGGTCTAGGTCTCCCTTGGAAAAGACATCAGGATATTCCGTCAGCAGCTGACTCAACTTCAGCACTTGTAAACCATCCAGGCATTGGCAGCTCCTTGAGAAGAGGTCTTGTAGGTGGTCTGGCATGTACCCATCTTCCCTGACTACGCTCCTTTTACAGGCCTGCCTCTGATGCCACCCAAGGTCTACCACCTGGCACAGTCCCACAATTTCTCCCTCATTGATCATCTGTGCCTCACGGGAGAAATTGGCCACCACAACCGTCACTTCATCTGCTCCAGTTTCCACCAGTGTTCTCCCCATCACCACTCTGGCCTTTGTCTTGCACCGCACATCAGGCTCCACTACCCCTATGCAGCTGTCAAAAGAGCCACTCACCTTACATTGGAGCAATAGTTCTGATTTTGGGGGTATCACTGTAGTGCGGAGTGCCCTCACCATGCCACCAGAACTGGTACGTTTCACTGCTTTGATGGGAACCGACCTTCCCTGAACCTTCAGCCTTATGAAGCAGAAGTCCAGCTCACATTCCATGGACATAAGGTAGTCCAGATCCAGAAGGCAAGGATCCTCCATGTCAGCCACGTAGACTGGTAGAGTACCCTCTTGCCCTGCTGCTTCAGTCCGGACATCCAGGGGTCCCCTCAGTTCCACATGGTGCCCAGGTACGCCATATGGTTGTTCTGATAACTCAGGCAGATACCAATAATGTAGCACACCAGGCCTCACAAAAGTGTGCTCTGAGGCCGAATCAATCACCAGGGAACACGTCTTTCTGTCTATCCTTCCGTCTATTCGCACACTGTTGATTGCCGTCCTCTTGCATTTTCTCAATGGTGGGGCTACTTGAGAAAAACTGGCTGATGGTTGCCCCTTCACACCAGCCTCCACTAGTCTCCCGCTTCTTTTTGATATTCTGCAGCCTTCTTCTTATCATCCTTTTTCTTCTTCGGACACTCAGAACTGAAGTGTCCCACCTCACTACATGTTCAACACGCTTTTGTTACAGCTGAAGATTTCCTTACACTGCTCTGTTCTTGCTCCTTCTTCCATTTGTGACAATTTTCCTTCTTGTGTCCCAACTTCCCGCAGAACCAGCAACCTCCTCCTGTCTTCTGTTCCCTCTTCCACTTGTAGCAGTCCTCTTTACTGTGTCCTGGCTTTTCACAGTACCAGCAACTTCTCTCAATTTTTTCATTTTCACATACCTGCCCCTTTCTTGCCTGGAATACTGCACTATGACCTGCCTGAAAGGGGATGTACTGGACCTGATGTAGGACTCAAATTCTAGAGCCCTGGCTAGTGCTTCTTGCATGCTTCTGGGTTGTGTCTGCTTCACTTGCACTTTCAACTCTGCACTGTCAAGAGCATCAATGAACTGGTCTCTCAGTAGAATTGCTAACAGGTTAGGTGCTGCTCCAGGGTATGCCTTGTATGCCATACTCTCCAGGTCATGAGCAAGTTGCTGTAGGGATTCTCCTCGAACCCATACACGTCTCCGGAATCATGCTCTGTAAACCTCAGTCTGGTGCATAGTTCCATATCTGCACTCCACCACTTCCACTAGGGACTGATAACTGTTCCTTTCCATGACTGACATCTGGCCCAGAATTTCCATTATGGCACCCTTAAGGCTAGTTGCAAGCTGCACTACTCTCTGCCTATCATTCCAACCATTTTGATCCGCAAGTAACTCAGACTGTGCACGGTAAGCTTCCCAAGATACTCTATCATCAAATTCCTGAGGTTTCTTTTTAACTGGACCCCCATTATACCCACGCATTTCACAGGTTTGGGGCCTAAATACTAGAGCATCATAATTAAGGCCAGGACTTAAATCTCCTACATTCTGATTATTCAACCCTGTAATGCTACCTTTAGATGCTTGGGATCCGTCAAGATTCACTATACGCTGTCCATTCCTTTCATATGCTCCCTGTACACTAACCTGAGGCTGAGCAGTGCAATATTTCACTACAGCCTCAATTTTCTCACTAATTATCTTCACATGGTCGATTACATGCTTCAACTGGTTATCTACATGCTGTCTGCACTCAGTCACTATTTCCTCACTAATTGTCTGCAACTGGTTGTCTACATGCTGTTTACACTCCATCACATTATTGCTTACCTCATACTTCTGCTGCTCTAGCTTGGCATCTACTTCCTCCTTCAGCTGTTGCTGTTCTTTTTTCATTTCCCCCATGAATGCATCTAGCTGTCCTTGGACCCTCAGTTGTACTTCCCTCTGTTGCTCCTGTAATGCCTCTTGAAGTTGTTCATAATGTTCTTTTTGTTCTTCACATTGTGCCTCTAGTTGTTCACTCTGTGCTTGCAATTGGACATTGTGCTTGTAATTGCTCTTTGAGTTCTTTCTTCTCTGCCTGTAATAATTGTTATTTAACCCTTAGTCGCCGGGGGGTTCCCGGCAGCTGCACACTCCTCCCTATGGTCAATTTCCGAGATTGTGGAAAAAATACCCCTACTTCAAACCCTTATATCTGACAAACTATAATAGCTAGAGAATTCAATGAAAGTTCATAAGACTTACCAACTCTTCCTCTTTCCAATGAAGGTATCCCAAGATCTCTAGATGGTCCCGTCGATGAGTGAGGATGAGTTGGAAGACGAGTGGTTTTTCACGTTTTGGTGCGCGGCTCCGAGCGTGCGCCACTGGCAATGGCCTTGGCCCGGCCGGCTAGCGTTGGCAGCACTGACTGGAGTGGTGATTGTAACACTGCCCGTGCGTCCTTGGAATGCGGAATATTCCACTCGTTTTTTCTACTTCTTACTCACCGCCATGAAAATGAGTCATCACTCGGTTCATGTGGCTCACCCAAAGATTTACCGCCCACACCACCATGCTACTATGCCTTGTAGGTGTGTGAGAAAGGAAATATCTCGTCGTTTTTCTGTACTCACTTCTTCCGTAAATAATCGTATTTCTACTTTACTAAGACACTTAGAACTCCACTTTACATCACGATTACGGGTAATTGCACTTTGACAAGTAAGTGCTGTTGCTCTTTCATGCATGATTGTAGAGTATGAGGTCTTTATTTGTATTGTAAATCAGACTGCTTTGTACTAATCAGGGTTATAGTGAAAATCATATAAATGTTTCACCCAACTAACATTATTTGTACTTCACATCACAGATACACTGATGCTCATATTTGGCACAATCCCCCTGAGTATTGAGTGAAATAATTTAGGTATAGCGAAACAGGTATTGTTTATTGTGGCCCGCTCACAAGTGGTTTTCTTTCAGGTAACAGGTAGGCAAACTCAAGGTATATCCAATAATTTTCTAACCAATATCCAATAAACAGTATCAACTCCTGTATTGCACTTACTATAAATCACTTATATGCACTTGTAGAAATTTTAAAAGACTTATATCTTAGCGCTGAAAGTTAATGTAAACAAGAGTAAAGTTATGGTGTTTGAGAGGAATGAAGTCACAGAATGTGCAGTGAGGTTGGATGGTGAGGATATGGAGAATGTGAGTGCATTCAAGTACGTGGGTAGTGTGATGAGTAAGGATGGAACTTTGGGGGATGAAGTGCGTGAAAGAGAACAGCAGGGAAGGAAGGCTGTTGGTACACTGAAAGCAGTGATGAGGAACAGGGAGGTGAGTATGGAAGTTAAGAAGTCACTGCATGATAGTATTGTGATCCCTACCCTGACGAATGGAAGCGAGGCGTGGACCTTGCAAGAGGGGAACAAGTCAATAGTGAGAGCAGTGGAAATGAGTTACTTGAGAGGAGCATGTGGAGTGACATGGAGGGACAGGTTGACGAATAAAGAAGTGAAGGAACGTTGTAGGGTGGATGTGGATGTGGTTGAGAAGATTAGGAGAAATACACTGAGGTGGTTTGGACATGTGGAGAGAATGGAGAACGAAAGACTGACTAAGAGGGTGTATGTAGGTGAGGTGGAGGGAGGGAGAGGGAGGTGTAGACCGAGGATGAGGTGGAGGGACGGAGTTGAGAGGTATATGAGGGAGGGGGGTTGAGTTGGGGGAAGGGTAGTCAAATGGTGGGTGACAGAGCGACTTGGAGGCGTTTTGTCTGCGGCCACCCTTTGCGGGATTAGGGCGTCGAGCTATAGATAGATAGATAGCTAAGGAATTTATTTAGCTCTGGGGAGACTTTTCTCACTGAGGAAGTTTGATACACTGTGTTCTTAATTCCCTCACTTGGGAGAGAGAGAGAGAGAGAGAGAGAGAGAGAGAGACCCAAGGTACATAAAATCGTGTGGAGTAGGAACAGAAATGATCCTGGTGAGGAGGGGAAGCCCACAGGAAGTTGTCGATAAATATTGTTATAATTTTGAGACTGGCAGGAGGTGAAGGGAAAGAAGGATGTGTAAGGGATATAAAGATGTTCATGGAAAGGATGTGAGAGGAAGAAGGATGTGTAAAAGAAGGGCAGATATTCAGAGGAAAGGAAGTCAAAGGAGGGATGGTGTGTAGAGGAAGACAAGGTGGGCAGCAGGTGTGTAGGAAGCGAAGATGTACACACCCTCCCCCCCCCCAGCCTGCAGTGTAAGAGAGCCAGCTGACAGACAGATGCACACACAGAGAAGAGAGTCACAGACAGATGCACACACAGACAAGAGAGGCAATACCTAGGCTAAGCACACGTACAGACGCAGACACGCAGGTAATCAGACACAGACAAATACACACCACACATCTCTTGCAGCCCACCAGACCAAAGGGTGACACCTTAATATATGATAGGGACAGTGTGTGTGTGTGTGTGTGTGTGTGTGTGTGTGTGTGTGTGTGTGTGTGTGTGTATGGGGGTGAAGGGGCACGTGGGGATAAGCTTCTGACTGAAGCAAGTAATTTCTCTTTTCCATTTTTTTGTCACCTTGACTGACTTTGTTGTTGCAACCACACACACACACACACACACACACACACACACACACACACAGAATTTTTTTCACTTTGGAAAGACTTCTGAAACTGAAGGGGCAAATGTAGGCTGTAAGTAATTTCTCCAGTGCAAAAAGTCTTCCAAACTGTGTGTAATCTTTGTATGTCAGGCGATTTGTATTTTTATTGTACTATGTAATTTCTTGCAGTCTGTCTATCTATCTGCCTGTGTATTGCCATACGTCTCCCTAAGGGGTGGCCGCAAACAAATCGCCTCCATGTCGCCCTGTCCCCTGCCATTTCAATGCCCTGCTCCCAGTTTACCCCCCCCCCCGGTCATATACTGTACCACTCCACTTCATCCTTCCATCTCATCCTCGGTCTCCCTCTCCCTCTCTCCCCTTCCAAGAACATCTTTGTCTAAATAAAACCTTTGGGCATTAATCAGCCTGAAATACATGATCGGGCTGAAGGGGTAATTGAGTTTGTTTCTTCTGTAGGTATTGTAGTTGTTGATAGAGCCTTGGAACCTTGACTGTGCAGACTGGAGGCGTCAGGGTGGTAGGGGTAGATGAGGCAGGGGGGTGTGAGGCAGAGAAGGGTAGGCAGGGGTGTTGGTGTAGCAGGTAGGCTGGGGGATGTGAGGAGGAGAAGGGTTAAGGAGAGGCAGTGATGTTAATGGTAGCAGGTATTATCTCAGTCTGCCATAAACCACTTCATTCAGGTGACGTATTATCCAGTTTATTCTTGATACTGTTTAACGTCTTAATTCAGCTTAACATTTTTCTAACTTGCCTTTTTAGCTACGGCTTTAATCAACGGTGACATACAGGAGGACTTTTTATGAGCTTGAATAAAATTGTCCGAAATTAGCAAGCATGGTGTGGAAGAGTGCGTCATCGGAATGATGGGTTAAGTAATTAGTTTCCGACGGTGTAGTTCAGGTGATATCGTTTGCTATGAACACTCAAGCGTCAGGGATCTTGATAAAACTGTACTTAATTATAGCAACAAAATATCCAGCAACGTGTTATAATGATAGTCATCAAAAAATCGTACTTACATTTGCGTGCTAAATTCCACTGACATAGTTTGGTGTGCAAATAAATGGTACGACACTAAAATAACATGAATTCCCGCCACTTTGCCTAGGGCTTAGGCTGTCAACAGGAATTTCGTCGATAATAATACTGCCTTTATAAAATAGTATATCTTCAAATAAGGCCGATATCTCAACATTTTCCTACACTGAACGGGAAAACGACCTTATTTTCCTTTGTATACATCACCAACATCGTATATTAATGCAGTATTAATGTAAAGTTAGATGTTTACCACTAATTCGTTAAGATTTACGCATGAGCAGCGAGCGAAAGATTTTATATAGTACCTACATTTCCGGTGATTGGCTGCGGGGCTTGACGCCGGAAAGAGATGACATCTGATGGGCTGTGTGACGTCACTACACTACTCACAATGCAACAGCCGAGTAGGAAGGCAGGCACAGCCAAGGAACTTTTTTTTTTTTTATGCGGGGAAGAAGGAACCAAAGGCCATGAGCCCGCAGTAACAGTTCCCTCCAAGAGAAAAACAAAATACAATAGAGAGCCAAATTCAAGATCCGATCATTTTGAGATGCCTGGACACACTGCGTTTGAAAGACTGGAGATCATAGGCAGCAGGAAATACAGACAGAGGGAGACAGTTCCAGAGCTGACCTGTTGCATAAATGAAAGACTGGGAGTAACGGTTAACTCTTGCATTAGAGAGTTGGACAGAAAAGGGATGAGAGTTTGCTGCCAGACGGGTGCTACGCGCCCGTCGTAGAGGTGGAGGAATGCAAGCAGACAGTTCAGAGGAGCAGTGACCATTAAAGTAACGATAGAAAAGAGATAAAGATGCAACAGTGCGGCAAAGAGACAGAGGTTGAAGGGAGTCAGTAAGAGGAGGAGAGTTAATGAGATGAAAAGCCTTTGACTCCACCCTATTGAGAAGAGCTGTATGTGGGGAGCCTCCCCACACATTAGAGTTGTACTCCACACAGGGGCAGATAAAACCCCTGTATAGAATCAACAATTGTGCAGGGGTAAAGAAAGAACGAAGTCGGCTTAGCACACCCAATCTCTTGGAAGCAGATTTTACAAGAGATGTAATATGATCTTTCCAAGATAAGTCCCGAGTAAATGAAACCCCAAGCATGTTCAAGGATGATGCAGGATTAAGCTGAATATTATTAAACATTAGTGGGTATACCTGTGGAAGATTTTGTCGGGTTGATAGGTGTAAGAACTGAGTCTTAGATGCATTAAAAACAACCATATTATTTTTACCCCAGTCAGAGGTACGAGCCAAGTCAGACATTAGGTGTGCCATAGCCTCATCCCTTGTTTGTCGAAGTAACTGTTGAGATGGGCGTTGCGGGAAACGAATGGAAAGGTGAAGGGTGGAGTCATCAGCGTATGAGTGGATAAGGTTAGATGTACAGCTTAGAAGATCATTGATGAATAAAAGGAAGAGAGTTGGTGATAGGACAGAGCCCTGAGGAACACCACTGTTGATAGATCTAGGAGAAGAACGATGGCCGTCTACAACAGCGGCTATAGAACGACCAGAAAGGAAGCTAGCGATGAAGGAACAGATAGAAGGATAGAAACCGTAGGAGGGCAGTTTGGAAATTAAAGATTTATGCCAGACTCGATCGAAAGCCTTTGAGATGTCAAGTGCAATGGCAAAGCTTTCACCAAAGTCCCGAAAGGAGGATGACCAGGAGTCTGAAAGGTAGGTGCTTGGCACCTCACTTTTAGCTGACCTCAGCACCGCGCCCTAGTCGGCACGGTGAGCGTACAGCGTCAGAAGACGTTATATAGTTATCAAGGGAGGTGGTATCGCTCTTACATATCTCTCGGGTCGCAGTTATATTATTCTGTACCCAATAAAGAGAGATTTAATCTGCTCATTTCTGTCACCTTACGGTACCACTTAATATAACAGACCAGCTTCACCTTCTAGTGGCAGAGGACCTTTGGTGGGAAGTGTCGGGCAGTGACGGCGAGTAGCTGACGTGTACTACAGACAGTGTCGTCGATCTCCAACACGGTGGTCTAGTTATACTATAACAGCAGAACACATAATATGTAGTCAACTGCTACTCCATATAACGGCTACATTAAATTGGTGCTAGCGGTGGGATGATATTTAGTGCTAGCCGTGGCCCGATACATTAAATTGGTGCTCAGTGCTGGGATACGATACAAGTGCTAAAGGGATTTATGCTGTGAACCAGTAACCCTTGCAATCGCTCGTTCCTGAAGGTGAAACAGAAAATCTTACTCAACTGTTGTAAGGGGACTAATTACCAGTGAGTTAAGTGGAGCAGATAAACTGGAGTGGTGAATATTAATTCCTCCCATTATTCTGCCAGTGCGAGATTCCTATCTTAAGCACAGACTGGCAGTTATCTCGCCCTGTGGTGTGCGAGATATCTCCATCTTCAAACGCAAATTGGCAAGAATCTCGCTCCCGTGTGTGAGAGGCGAGATAAGGAGAGTTCAAGCCAATGCGGTGAGGAGTGGGTCAACTAGCGACTTCTAGCAACTCCAGAGGCGCGGACGGCCGAGGCAAGCCGAGGGAGACCGAGAGCGGCGGGCCTGGCGTGGTGCAGGGCGAACCAGTCGCTTGCTAACTCCCACAGTGAGCGGGCTGCCGTGTATGGTTGGAGGAGTCTGGTGGAGTGTGGAACGTGGAATGTGGAACATCATCCTGGACTTTCATATCTAGGTAGTGTCCATGCATTAGTAATCCACACACACACACACACTTGAATCAACACACGTTAGTTAGTTAATGTGTGGAAATAAAGGTTTCTTAGAATTCCCTTGAAATAAATATACTTTCTGTGTATTTTATATGTGTCCCGTTCTCTGTCACTTACCGTAACTATCCTTTTTTTTTATGTCAGTTTATCTTCCTGTATATGGGAGGGGAATATTACTGACAAGGTTGGATGGATACAGTGAAAAAGTGGGGATGTAGAATTAGGGGAAATAGAGATCAGCCAACCCCACTAGACTCAGAATTTTATGAGTGGGTTGAAACATCAAATAGAAGTGCTCAGACATATAAAATGAGTGAAGGACATATTGAGGATCAAGGTGATGAGGATATTTCTGAAGGACAGGATGAGGATTTGAACGTTTTGCATTTGCGTTCTGGCCATACTTATTTAACAGTCCCAGAGCAATCAGTTAGATCCAAAATGGCCACTAGTCTTGCTAATGAGGGTAATCCTAGTGAGGAGACTGTGGAAGTTGAGACTACAACAGTACCTTTGGTCTCTCAGGATATGCAAAATCCAGTCATTACTGACAGTACTACAACCACTCACATACCTGTGTATACTTCAGATGTTTCAGTACACCACAAGGTTTTGGACAGAATTTATTTTCTGTTCCTTATTCAAATGCATGGGGCATGAATACTAATAATGGCATGCAAACCCAGGGCCCTTATCCAAATACCTGGGGCATGACTAACAATATGGGCGTGAAAGGTCAGACTAACTCTCCTCCTTTGTGGCAGATACCTGTACCTAATATGGCACCCACTAACTTGACTACTGCTAGTATCCCACAGACTTTACCTCCTGTTGCGCCGGTCAGACAGTCTCAAGGGCCTATTGTTACTCAGGCACCTTCAAACACAGACTGCATCAAAGTACTTCCCACAGCACAACCAAGTTTACAGTTTACTGGGGAAGACAATTATGACATTCACAAGTTTTTGAGGGACTGTGAAGCCCAAATACATAGGCTACAGCTTGCTAGTGATGCGGAGAAGATTTGGCATGTGAAAGCAAATATCAAATCAAATTCTCATGCTTCTGAAATGATGGAGGCATCCTTATTTTACTCTGGGCCTACTGCTCAGAATTATGAAAAGTTTAAGGAAGCTCTAACCCACATTTTTGCAAGTGATTGCTATGTGTCAGATGCTTGGGCGTTCAGGTATGTAAACAGGGCTCAGCAGTACCCTAACTGTTCTGAAAGTCAGGCTTTGGCGAAGGCAGGCATATGCTATGCAGAAGCTAGCAAAGCCTTGCAAACTTCGGGCTGGAGAGATACAGCTACTAGTTCTCCACAGCAAAGGACCAAGGCTGTTAAGCCAAAGGTGCAAAGATGGTGTGTCATCCATGGGCGGTGTCCTTATCCTACGGACTACTGCCCCTTTGTCATTGAAAAGAGGAAGAAACTAGGGAACCAAGCTAGTTTGGGGGAAGCTCAGGGCCACACGCAAAAGTAATTAAAATAGTACAATCCACCGATGCGTGTGTGGCAGCTATTACTAAGATGGACTTATTATCTATTCCTTGGATCATAGGGAAATGTCAAGTGTCCCTGATCGTAGATACAGGGGCATGTACAAACATTATTTCTAGTAAAGCGCTGGAAAGACTTAAAAGTGAAATGCCTCTGACAAACTGGACATTATCAGCACCTGATGTAATGTTGACAGGTGTGACAGGGAGTAGAATGAAGATTGTAAGCCAGGTGCCGTTGACATTGAGGGCAGATAAACGATCTCCTGTGTTACGTGCTACGTTTTATGTGGTTGAGGATTTTCCTCTGCCAGCTGATGGGCTGTTAGGCTTTGAAACATGGAGGAGTGTGATATAGTAATACACCCTCAAAGACATTCCATTTCCTTTAATGAGAAAGAGTTTGTAGGCCTTAATCCCTCAGCGACACAAACTGGAACTGGCATCCAATCAGGAGCTGTCCAACCAGTTGTGACCCCGACAAGTGAAGCGTCAAGGGAGTCCCCAGATGCACACGAAGCGGAGGGTATGTACTGGAAGAAAGTCAGGGCTATAGTGAGTGGTAATCACCACTTACCCAGTCAAACTGTCTGTAAAATTCCTGTCCGAGTACCTGACGTGTCGGTGGGAACTGATGTAGCATGCTTAACTGAGACGGTAAAACATAAGGCATTGTCGCTGGAATCGACTCTGACTAGTGTTGGCCAAGACCAGAAGACGCCCCTCTTCATCGCAAATATGAGTGGTGACGCAGTTAAACTCAGAGATGGTTGTTATATAGGCGACTTGATGTGCTATGGTGCCCCCATAAAGGAAGTCGACGACGTGCTGGTGATCTCTCCTGTAGTTACATCTCAAGCAACGACTCAGTCGGAACCCGTACGTCTGACTAAGGAAAAACAGCTGGAGCAATATGTGAAGGTCACGGATAATGTAGACCATAAAACACGACTCCTAGCCCTCCTTAGAGAATTTTCCGACGTAGTAGCACTTCCAGGAGAAGCGCTGGGTAGGACGGATAGGGTGAAGCATCATATTGGTTTGTGCCCTGGTACAAATCCAGTTTATGTGCCCGCATACCGTCTACCGCACAGCCAAAGGGAAGCAGTGGATGAGGAAGTTGAAAGGATGCTTCATGATGAAGTTATCCAGCCTTCCTCCTCGCCTTGGAATGCACCACTCTTTCTAGTGCCTAAGAAGGACGGTGGTGTGAGACCTGTTGTGGATTTTCGGCAAGTGAACAAGGTAACAGTACCGGATCGTTACCCGATTCCGCATCTGCTAGACTTACTTCAATCATTAGGTAAGGAAAATACTGTGTTTACTTGTCTGGATCTAGCATCAGGGTATTGGCAGGTGGAGCTGACCGAAGAGTCGCGTCCCATTACTGCTTTTAGCTCTCACCGTGGGCACTTTGAATTTCTCCGGATGCCTTTTGGACTGAGTAATGCTCCTTTAACATTTCAGCGGATGATAAACCAATTGTTTGGCGAGATGTTAGGGCAAGACGTCTTAGCGTATCTAGATGACCTAATCATCGTGAGTAACAATGTTAACAGTCATTTTAACAAGTTAAAACGAGTGATGGAAACCTTGAGATCCGCAGGTCTGAAAATTAAGCTGTCAAAGTGTGAATTTCTGAAATCCAGTATTTGATTTTTAGGACACCTAGTTGATGGTAGTGGCATCAAGACTGTGCCGGACAAGGTAAGGCCAATGTTAAATTTTCCTACACCACAGAACAAGGATCAGATAAGATCGTTCCTAGGTCTCACTGGCTTTTATAGGAGTTTTGTCCACAGGTATGCCATCATAGCATCACCTTTAACGACGCTACTTAAGAAGGATGCTGCATGGAAATGGGGACCCTCGGAAGAGAAAAGCTTCAACGAGCTCAAACAAGCCAAGTCAGAAACACCCGTATTAGCGTTTCCTGATTATACTCAACCTTTCTATCTGTGCACGGACACCTCAGGTCTGGGTCTGGGAGCGGTGTTACAGCAGAAGGATGAGCAAGGCAAGACACATACCATAGCGTATGCTAGTAGGACACTAAGATCCCCAGAGAAGAACTTTTTGATGACACATTTGGAGACATTAGCAGTCGTGTGGGCGTTAGGACATTTCCGGGATATTATCTTTGGCTACCGGATAATTGTTTTAACTGACCATGCACCCATACGCAACTTGTTTAAAGGAAAAAACTTGCATGGTAAGGTTGCGTGTTGGTTTGGCAAGGTAATGGAGTTTGATCCAGAGGTCAGATATTTACCAGGCCGTCAAAATGTCATAGCCAACGCGTTGAGTAGAAACATTGCTGCTACCATAGCCGAGGATGTTGCTCATGCTGAGTATTCCTCAGATACGGTAAAAGCGGAACAACGTAATGATGCGATGTGGTCTCAAGTCATCTATGCCTTGGAGTCTGGCGACGAGACTTGTCTACCTGAACTCCCAGTACCGATGACTCACTTCCAACTTCAACAGAGTCTTTTGTATAAGCAACCCCCAGGGAAGGACACTGCATATCAGTTGGTTGTTCCTGCTACCTTACAGCAAGCCGTGCTACAGTTAGTTCATGACGTACCTCAAGCGGGTCATCCCGGTCGCGATAGATGCATACGTGAGGCGAGAAAGAAATACTATTGGCCGACCATGAGGAAGGACATAGAAGCCCACGTCAGTCAATGTGTCAAATGCGCCAAAATACAAGGAACGACGGGACTTCCGACTCCCATCTTAGAGTATCCTCTACCGGAAAAACCCTGGGATACAGTCTCCATTGATCTTTTAGCGTTGCCGAGAAGTCGTCACGGTTCAAGTTATGTATTGGTGGCAGTGGACCATTTTTCACGATTCACTGTTTTAGCACCTTTACAGACAAAAACTTCAGGGGAGGTGGCGCACGCTTTTGTGACTTCAGTCATTTGTCCATACTCTACACCCAAGGTATTGCTCAGCGATAATAGCAGTGAATTTCGTAACCAGGTGTTACAAGAACTCTGTCGTATGTATGGAGTAAAGCAAGTTTTTGTAACGCCTTACAGTCCTAAGAGCAATGGCCTGGTGGAGAGAACAAACAGGAAGATACTGGAAGTCTTGAGACCAGTAATAACCTCAAATCAAGAGGATAACTGGGAAGACTGGTTACCACATGTAGCGGTGACCATCAACTCCTCAGAAAATTCATCAACTAGGAAGTCTCCTCATTATATCCTTTATGGAGAAGAGAAAGTGTTACCCTACGATTTGTTGGCTGGACCTCCTACTCCAGTATACAACGAAGAAGACTACGCAAAAGTACAGTTGTTGAAATTCCAACGTATACACAGTGAAGTACGGAAAAGATTAAAAGCCTCCAGAGCGGAGATGATGGCGAAACAACACAAAGGTAGTCAAGAAAAGACGTTACAGGCAGGCCAGAAGGTCATGATCCACAACCCTGAGAGAATTTCCAAGCTCAGACCTAAGTTCTGCGGACCATATACCGTTGTGGAACGAGTACGTGGAAATACTTATAGAATAAAGGATGAAGCTAATGGAACTCCGGAGGTAGTACATGCTGATAGGATCAAACTAGTAAGTCAAGAGCTAGGCCTAACTAACCCTGCGTCTGAAGTGTTGTCCCCTCTGTCTTTGTCGCAGTCTATGTCATCGTCCGTACCTGTCCCTAACCAAGAGTATCGCAGCAAGCTACGATCCCACAGCAAGAGTGATGAAGGGAGCATCTTCTCTTGCAGAAAAAATGTGGCTGTGGCTCATACTCCTCGTGCGTTGCTTGGGGTGGACCTATGGAAAGACGTCGGACACGGACACGACTGCGTTAATGCCAGGAGCACTGAAGAGCCCACTTGGAGAAGTCGTGGTAATGGAAGATGCAGTATGCGTCTACTGTCCAATGGAAGGCTATCTCCAAACGCCAGATATTGTCAAGGAGGTCTCCAAGGGTTTGTTGAATCTCAGACAGCAACTGTTGGAAGTGGGAAAGATGTTTAATCGAAACCCACGATTGACGAACTCTGACACTGAAGCTTTGGAACGAACCTTGCATGGAATTGTTGAGCTTCAGACTAGGCATATAGACAGGCTCACCGACAGGCTCACTAACTTCCATGTTGCTTTACCTAACGTACACTCTGATCTTTCCAAGCATGTCCATGCACGTACTAAGAGAGGACTTGTGGATTTTCTAGGAATCCTGTCTCAACAACTCTTTGGCACGGCATTAGATAAGGATGTAGTGCAATTGGGTAGACAGATGCATGACTTGACACTGGCTGCTAAAGCCAATAATAGATTAATCATGCATGTGTATAAACAATTAGATGAGTTCACTAACAAAGCTAACGAGATAATTAGGACTACCAACCATCTAGTAGAGCTTGTGAACAACATCCATATTAACCTACCAACCCTAGCTAACTTGGTGTTATTCGTGAGTACTTACATGCTCTCGACGAGTCAACCACTACTTTGGAGAAGCATGCAGCCAATATGGTGGACGGCTTAATCGATGCAAGTTTGAACAGGGTTAATGCTTTATTGCTGGCTACTAATATACCAACAAATGCACTTGATATAGCTATGTGGAAGCATGGACTTATGCCACTCTTTGATCTGAGTCAACTGGAATATTATTACCCATTGTTAGAGGCCCAGTTGACCGATGAAGGCATCCTGATATTGGTACCTATGAGGAATGCTGTAACGTACCAGGCATGGCGGTTCATTTCCTTCTCTTTTGCTACTGCTAATAATACACTTATTGTTATTGAAGAGGATCCTGAGGTGCTAGTTGTCTCGGATGACAGGAAAATGTGTAGCAGAAACGACTGTGGATGAATTTGAGAAGTGTAAGGCCTCATTTCTTGATCTCCATGTATGTCCTGCTTTCCATTTTGTCTTCGTACCATTAAAGGTAGAGGAGTGTAAGAGGGCCTTGTTGGACACAAATACTTCCTCTGCTCTGCAACGTTGCACCTTCCAACCCATTCAATTGAAGTCAGTTTTCCATGCTCATATTCATGCGAAACAGTACTTTTACTTTCCTGAGACAGAGGACGTAACTGTGACTTGTGCCTCGCAGAATCAATTCCTTACAGTAAAGGGGTATTATGTTGCACCTGATTTTTGTGAGTTACACAGTAAAGAGATAGCAGTTCTGCCTAGCAAGCATCATCTAGCTTTGTCAGTGAATTTTTCATCCCAGTTACGACCCTTTGTACCTTCATTCAATGTTACTTCCTTGAATGTGAACAGGCTGTCTCATGTATCAAAGGAGCTTACCTTCCTCTTCCACCTGAACAGGACTGATTTAGAGCCTTAAGTACTGTCTTATCTTCCTTCATACCTTTCTCCTTCCTATTTTGGTCCTGGCGTTGGTCTTCTACTCATTGTGGTCTTGTCCTGTGTTTGTGGTTTAGGCTACTATTTAAGACGCAAATTAAGGAACCCACTGAGACCACGTGTTCGTATTCGCGGATTGCAAGTGGATGTTCCTGAATAGTTAGCTACCCTACACTCTGGTTAGGCTACACGGTAGTTAGGATAACAATGTCGACGAGGACGTCAGTGGTGTGGCCGAGCGATGTTCTGGTGTCAACATCTTTTTCCATATGAAGTTGTAGTATCACACATTTTACATAATAATTTTTAAAGCTGTTTGGTCATAATTAACAGTGTGTAATGAAGTGTGAATGATGAACAACCAAATATCATTTCGCTGTTAGCTGTGGTATAGAAGGAGGTGGATGGCAGACCATAAGTGCCACCCTGTTTCAATTATAAAATGAAGGTTAGGAGAAGTGAAAAGATATCTGAACAGTGCATAAGTGTAAAGTCCTGGGGAACCATTTATTATGTTGGTATATGTGAATGTACTTAATGCCATTTTATTGAGGTGTATAATGTGCTAGTAGAGTTGTCATTTACCTCTACTTTTTGCATAAGCCCAGAGTATATGTAAATGCTTGGCACCTCACTTTTAGCTGACCTCAGCACCGGGCCCTAGTCGGCACGGTGAGCGTATAGCGTCAGAAGACGTTATATAGTTATCGAGGGAGGTGGTATCGCTCTTACATATCTCTCGGGTCGCAGTTATATTATTCTGTACCCAATAAAGAGAGATTTAATCTGCTCATTTCTGTCACCTTACGGTACCATTTAATATAACAGACCAGCTTCACCTTCTAGTGGCAGAGGACCTTTGGTGGGAAGTGTCGGGCAGTGACGGCGAGTAGCTGACGTGTACTACAGACAGTGTCGTTGATCTCCAACATGGTGGTCTAGTTATACTATAACAGCAGAACACATAATATGTAGTCAACTGCTACTCCATATAACGGCTACACTCCCGACCCAGACAAACTCTGTGCCATCACAGACATAACCCCACCACAAGACATTCAAGGGATCCAGGCCTTCCTTGGCTTGACGTCCTACTACTGCCACTTTGTGAAGGGGTTTGCCCACATTGCCAAACCGCTCCACGACCTGACCTGTAAGGGGGAACCGTTCCTCTGGACAGATGAGAGACAAGCTGCCTTCCAACAGCTTAAAGATGAGCTCGTTTCTGCCCCCATCGTGGCCTTTCCCAACTATGCCCTCCCGTTCCGGCTCTATACAGACGTCACCCTCATTGCCATCGGTGCTGTACTAGCACAAATCCAAGAGGGCCGCGAGCACCTCGTCACCTGGACCAGCTGTACCCTAAATCAGGCATAGAAGAATTATGCCGCCACCAAGAGAGAGTACCTAGGCATCATCTGGGCACTTGAGCACTTCCGGGCACACCTCTCCAGGACCCAAGTCACTATCATTACTGACCACCAGTCCCTCCAGTGGTTGCAGCAGTCCAACACCCACAATGCCCAGCTCATCCGATGGCGCGAAACCCTGGAGGAATTCAACTATGAAATCTCGTACCGCCCTGGCAAACTCCATACCAACACGGACGCCCTCTCTCGGCTCCCCATCCACGCCGCCCAGCCGGAGCCAGACCTCCAGCAGTGGCATCACAAGGAGCGACCCCCTTGGATCCCCCAACACCTTTTCAAGAAACTGTATCGCCAGGGCGACCACCTATTTACCCCATCAGGCCATATCCTCCTAGCCCCTGACACCACCCTCGACGCCCTACGACACCTGCACACCCACAACAGCATTCACCTGGGTATGAAAAAACTACTGCAGGTCTTCTGTGACACCTACTGGGCGCCAAATCCTTCTGCCCTTGCCAAAGAAATTAGCTAAACCTGCTGCGCCTGCTCCCTCAGTAAGAACATCACCCGTACCGTGGGTCCGTCAGGCCATATTATTGTCCACAAACCTTGGCAGCTGTTGGCGATCAACGTGGTGGGACCCTTACCTCCAAAATCAGGCTATAGGTACGTGATCACTTTCATCGACACGTACTTCAAATTCGTTGTGGCCTGCCCAGCGAAGGAACACCACACTGTCACAGTGGCCGACGCCCTCCTTCGGCACGTGTTCCCCTATTTTGGCATCCCGCAAGCGATCCACTCAGATAACACACCTGAATTCACCAGTAAGATCTGGGAGGAGTTGGCCCATATCTTCGGTTATAACATCTCTCACTCATCCCCTTACTGGCCCCATAGAAATGCCGTATGCGAGCGCAGCCATCGCACACTGATGAATCAGCTCCACACCTGAAAAGAAGCCACCAAAAATGATGACTGGCCCGCTCATGTAAAAACGTGCAATGAGGCATCAACTCCTGCCCCTGAGAGGACGGAATTTCACCATATGAACGAGTGTTCAGGGAAACACCCCTCCTCCTGCCCCTTCGGCAGCATTTGCAACCCCTCACCTCCACCCCCACAACAGACCCATTACACCACCTCAAATGCCGCCTGACCCACCTCTAACACAACCTGGACCTCAGCCCCAACACTGCCTCCAACCCCTATAAGCTGGGTGACACAGTTATGATAGCCCAGCTCCCACAAGCTCGCGCTGCGTTTCATGGGACCCCACACTATCATCCGCGTCCCTAACCCACGGCATTCCCCACACCCTCCGAAACTGGCACGTGCATCCCTTTCGCACTCCTGCTCCCACTGCCCCGGCCCCACGCCCCATCTGATCCTCTACCCCCGCGCCGTACCCCCCTACCACCTACGACTGCTACATCTCCTCCTCTCCCTCTCTCTCTCCCTCCCCTCCCCCCCGCTTCCACCGCACCTTGCGTCATGCTGCATCACACCTCACCTGACAACCCACCGACACCACCAACACCCCACCACTCCTTCACCTCCTCACTACCCACCACCCCCTCTCCCACGCCCAGCATCGCGTGTCCTGCCCCCACCCCCACACCCCCTGTGCCCACCACATCCCAGCCCCAGCCACTGCCTACCACCGCCCCCGCAACTCCCAGCCCACTGCCCGCATGCGCCCCCACCTCCACCTGCACTGCCCACGCCCCCACGACACCACCATCCACACACCCCACACCCTGCTCCCCATGCCGTGCCGCCCACACCCCTGCCACCCCACGGCTGCCCTTCTATGCCCCACGCACCTCACACCCTCGCCAACCCTGCACACCCACATCACCAAGCACACCCACCCTCAAAACAACCATCACACACTCCAGGCGCCTCTCCTGTCCACCCGCATGATACACCCACTCTCCCACCCCACCCACCTTGCTGCAAAATCACATCCCTAGCCCTGCCCTAAATCATCTCACACTCATGATACACCAAGCACAAATCCCGGGCACCTACACCCACCAGAGACACTACACCGCATTACCCCGGCATAAAACCCCACATTCACTGTCCATCTCCAGCATTCAACACATCCCCGCACCACGGACAACAACCAGCACCATGAAGATTCGACGAGCTGTATGGGCACCGTCCCTTGGACGGAACCAGCGAGTCTGAGGACCTCATCACCTCCTCTGCTACTCCACCACCTCACCCACCCTCTTCCTCACCTGCGATGAGCAACAAGACGAAAACTTCGCTACCGCAGCCTGGCACGCCCTCCTCCAACACCTACAGCCAGTCTATACCACCCTACGACACCAAAGTTTAACACCTCCAGTCACAGGGACATGACTTTTTCCCAGCAGACAGTGGTAAATTCAGTATAGTGCCCCCAGAAGCGCCCAGACACCCCCACAAGGAGCCCATAGAGGAGCAATGACAGCGCGCCAGGGCTCGGAGCGACAACGGCATAAGTCCACCCAGGCCACATGCCCCTATGACCTGGAACTCGCCCGCCGCCACCATAGCAGGAATACGAAACTACCATCCGGGCAAGCCTTCCCCAACTAGCTTCAGGGTGGAGTTGTTTCTTCAGCTCCTGCCAGCACCCCTGAGACAGCCTGTAGCCACTCACCCCTCCATAAGGAGATGGCCTGTAGCCGCTCTGAGCATTTTAAGGAGATGGCCTGTAGCCACTCCCACCTTTGTCAGGAGATGGCCTGTAGCTGCTCTGAAGGTGTTTTTCTCGAGACGGCCTGTAGCTGCTCAACCTTCCTGAAGGAGACGGCCTGTAGCCGCTCTGAGGGGAATCAAGAGACGCCTGTACTCAGAGAGTAGGCCAGCATGCTCTCCAGTACAAATTTCTCTAACTATCTACACCAAACTACATGCACAGTACACACTACACTTCCTTTTTCAAAAGTCAAAAATTATGGTGTCTCATCACCAAGCCTCGGAGTCCCCGGGGGGGGGGACCATAAATGCCTCCACCATCCGCCCCTCTCCCGGTGACAACTCGAGGTGCCTGGAACCAATGTCTGACTCTCTTCTTCTTCATTTCTGCAACATTCACGGCCTTTCCTCTAACTTTCGCCCTGTTGAACACCACCTCTCCTCCTCTAAACCTCACCTTCTTTTTCTAACGGAGAATCAGCTGTCTGAGGCAACTGACAGCAAACCCTTTTCTGTATCCTCCTACTTTCTCTATACTCATTTCAAAGCCAAAGGTGGCTGTTGTGTATACATACGCAACGACTTATCTTGCTCTCGTGTTCCTGAACTCAGTTCTTCTGAATTCTCTACACTCTGGCTTCGGCTTTCCTGTCATTCTCTGACTAAATATATCTGTGCTGTTTACTTATCCCCTAATTCTACTGACTATCAAAAATTCTTCGACTATCTTACTTCTACGATGGAACACATTCTATCCATTTCTCCTTTCTCTGAAATCTCCATTCTAGGAGATTTCAATGTTCACCACCACCTTTGGCTCTCCTCTCCTTTCACTGATCCACCTGGTGAACAAGCCTACATCTTTTCTATCCTTAATGACCTACAGCAGCTTGTACAGCACCCTATCCGTATCCCTGACCACCTTGGAGAGAGCTCCAACATACTTGACCTCGTCCTCACAACTAATCCTTCTGCTTACTCTGTTAATCTTTTCTTTCTGTTGAGCTCCTCCGATTACAACCTTATTACCTTAACGTGTCCTATCACTCCGGTACGGCCTGTGGACCCTCCAGGGAAACGTCGTCTGTGGCATTTTGGAGCCGCGGACTGGGAGGCCCTCAGACAGTACTTCTTTGATTTTCCCTGGAATGATTATTGCTTCCATGGCCGTGAGCCATCTGAGTGTGCCTTGCGCATTACGAAGGTTATTCTCTCGGGCATGGAAGCATACATTCCTTTCTCATATCCTTTGACTAACGCAAGAAAGCCTTAGTTTAATCACGCTTGTTCTAATGCTGTCCGCAACAAGGAGTAGGCCTACAAAAGGTACTGGAGCCAACCCACCCCTGAATCACATCATCTTAACGTTTCTGCCCGGAATCGTGCTAAGTCTGTTCTTCGCTCTACTAAAAATAATTTCATCCATACTAAATGCTCTCAACTCTCCAACTCGAATTCTTCCCGCTCCTTCTGGCACCTTGCCAAAAATCTTTCTAACAACTTTACCTCATCATCCTTCCCTCCTCTTTTCTACTCTGATGGTTCTGTAGCTATTTCTTCTACTGATAAAGCAGATCTCTTCGCACAGACTTTCTCCTCGAATTCCACCTTAGATGATTCCGGTGCTGTTCCTCCATCACTTTCCCCCTCTGACTTCCTCATGGCTGACATTAAAATTTCTTCAGCTGATGTATTTTCTGCCACTGCTGGCCTCAGTACTAACAAGGCATATGGGCCTGATGGAGTCCCTCCTGTTGTTCTCAAGAACTGTGCTTCTGTGCTTACACCCTGCCCAGGCAAACTCTTTCGCCTTTGTCTGCCAACTTGTACCTTTCCTTCTTGCTGGAAGTTTGCTCTCATTCAGCCAGTCCCAAAGAAGGGTGACCACTCCCAACCCTCCAACTATCGTCCAATTGCTTTAACGTCCTGTATTTCAAGTTTTCGAGTCAATTCTCAATAGAAAAATTTTAATGCATCTTTCCTATCACAACCTTCTTTCCGATCGTCAGTACGGGTTCCGTCAGGGACGCTCCACTGGCGATCTTCTGACCTACCTTTCAGACTCCTGGTCATCCTCCTTTCGGGACTTTGGCGAAAGCTTTGCCATTGCACTTGACATCTCAAAGGCTTTCGATCGAGTCTGGCATAAATCTTTAATTTCCAAACTGCCCTCTTACAGTTTCTATCCTTCTATCTGTGCCTTCATCGCTAGCTTCCTGTCTGGTCGTTCTATAGCCGCTGTTGTAGACGGCCATCATTCTTCTCCTAGATCTATCAACAGTGGTGTTCCTCAGGGCTCTGTCCTATCACCAACTCTCTTCCTTTTATTCATCAATGATCTTCTAAGCTGTACATCTAACCTTATCCACTCATACGCTGATGACTCCACCCTTCACCTGTCCATTCGGTTCCCGCAACGCCCATCTCAACAGTTACTTCAACAAACAAGGGATGAGGCTATGGCACACCTAATGTCTGACTTGGCTCGTATCTCTGACTGGGGTAAAAATAATATGGTTGTTTTTAATGCATCTAAGACTCAGTTCTTACACCTATCAACCCGACAAAATCTTCCACAGGTATACCCACTAATGTTTAATAATATTCAGCTTAATCCTGCATCATCCTTGAACATGCTTGGCGTTTCATTTACTCGGGACTTATCTTGGAAAGATCATATTACATCTCTTGTAAAATCTGCTTCCAAGAGATTGGGTGTGCTAAGCCGACTCTGCTCTTTCTCTACCCCTGCACAATTGTTGACTCTATACAGGGGTTTTATCCGCCCCTGTGTGGAGTACAACTCTCATGTGTGGGATGGCTCCCCACATACAGCTCTTCTCAATAGGGTGGAGTCAAAGGCTTTTCGTCTCATTAACTCTCCTCCTCTTACTGACTCCCTTCAACCTCTGTCTCTTCGCCGCACTGTTGCATCTTTATCTCTTTTCTATTGCTACTTTAACCCCTACACCGCGGGCTTGTTTACCAATGACTTGCGTGTGCCGCGGGGTTATTTGGGCTCCGACAGACTCTCAAAAAATATTTGCCAAAAATCAGTTATTAGTCCTAGAATAATAAAATTACATATACTTATGGCACATACCTTCAGCTTTCTCCTGGAATGATTGTTGAGCTTTCGTTGGTTACCGTAGGACTTGTGGAGACCTCTGAAGTAGGGTAACGAAGTCTCCACTTTACACTTCCCGACAACCCGTAATATGATTGCCACAGCCAGGTACAAACACTATAAACACTATTCTACAATTTTCAAGTAGTTTGGGATCCATACTCAAAAAAAAAAAAACACTGTGAAAGCAATGGAAATTACGAGCGCGTCTGATCGTCGCACTGGCACTAGTTCGCTTTTGTTGCTCTGTCATTTATTATTCATAAAACCCCTCACACTTTATATTTCTATTACTATATAACACTTATATATATCTACAGTCTTTATCCATAAGTTTCCTTCAGTAGTATTAGTTTATTGTCACTGTAGGGATTCAATTTCTTTCAGTAAAATACGTAGCATTCACTTTCTCGTCCTGTATACTGGCATTGAGAGTGAATGTCACTTTCATCTTCACTCTCATAACTCATAGCATTCAGACATGCTAGAGTGAAACTTTCACTTTCATTACTCCTAGGGTATATACTCGTATTCTTATAATACTACTCATTTACATTTCTATTTACGTTCTCTATTTTATTTACGTTATTTACATTTCTATTTTATTTACACTGTGTTGTGCACTGTCACTTGAAATAACTTATAAAACTATTTTCCATTGTTCACGTATATTTACATTCATTACTTTCACTTGCTGTTTACACATTATTTACACATTATTTACAATTCCACTTGCACTGTTTTACTCAATAGAAAGATCGTAGTCACTCTTTTATCAATTGTCAGCCCTTTACCTCTTTCCACACGAGGTTTAGTAGGGGGTAAAGGTCACAGGGCCATTTGCATGGGGGTGAAAAAAAGGCCTTGAAGTCAGCAAGAAGAAACATACATACTCTCGCTTCGGAAGATGAGAGTAAACTGATAACGGAGGGCCAGCGTGGAGGTCTGCTTTAGGGGTTATTCAGAGTTACCAATATTGGTTCTTGAAACAGCTAAGTCTAGCACTGATATGATTGGCAGGAAATCTAGACAATACATTATAAATTTGGTATTCCAGGTGAATGTAAATATCACTTAGGCTTCTCCCTTCCCTCCTTACATGTATATTTATTACGAAAATAGATTAGAGGCCTACTTAGGAGATATATATTCAGAGCTACCAATGTTATATCTTGAAACACCTTTGTCTAGCACTGATATGATTGGCAGGAAATCTAGACAATACATTATAAATTAGGTAGTTCCAGGTGAATGTAAATATCACTTAGGCTTCTCCCTTCCCTCCTTACATGTATATTTATTACAAAAATAGATTATACGGCATATTTCAAGGGGAAAAAAACAGCGAAAATTAGCGAACGAGTGCACGTGAGGTGTTGTCAGGTGATGATTAGCCAATTCCAGGTGTATGGCACTCTCACTTACCTTATTTCTTTCTTGTATATATTATTTGGTATAAGAATAGGACATAGGGCTTATTTCAATGGATGATATCAGTGAAAAATTCCAGGGAAGATTTACTTAGCGTAGCACGGCCGGGCAGGCGAGAGGATAGGGTAATGGAGGGGGGGATAGGGAGGGGAGTCAAGAACGGGGAGAAATGGCTAAATTGTCAACAATGGATGGGAGTACAGATGAGATTAGGAGTGCTGACTAGTGTTGGACATTGGCAGTACTGATAGATGATACAAGCCCCCGCTTGGAAGCCCGGGTGAATTCAAAATAACACAGAATCACAAAAGCGACGCCCCGCGGTATGATCCCTTGCTCCCAAGCATCACAAAAGTGACGCCCCGCGGTTAAGGAGTTAATGGTCACTGCTCCTCTGAACTGTCTGCTTGCACTCCTCGACCTCTACGACGGGTGCGTAGCACCCGTCTGACAGCAAACTCTCATCCCTTTTCTGTCCAACTCTCTAATGCAAGAGTTAACCGTTACTCCCAGTCTTTCATTTATGCACCAGGTCAACTCTGGAACTGTCTCCCTCTGTCTGTGATTCCTGCTGCCTATGATCTCCAGTCTTTCAAACGCAGTGTGTCCAGGTATCTCAAAATGATCGGATCTTGAATTTGGCTCTCCATTGTACTTTGTTTTTCTCTTGGAAGGAACTGTTACTGCGGGCTCATGGCCTTTGGTTCTTTCTTCCTCGCATAAAAAAAAACTCCCGCCTTCGTCAGGAGACGGCCTGTAGCCGCTCAACCCTCCTGAAGGAGACGGCCTGTAGCCGCTCAACCCTCCTGAAGGAGACGGCCTGTAGCTGCTCTGAGGGAAATTAGGAGACAGCCTGTAGCCGCTCCTGCCTTCTTCAGGAGACAGCCTGTAGCTGCTCCGAAGGTGTCTTCCTCGAGATGGCCTGTAGTAGCTCAACCTTCCTGAAGGAGACGGCCTGTAGCCACTCTGAGGGAAATAAGGAGATGGCCTGTAGCCGCTCCTGCCTTCGTCAGATGGCCTGTAGCCACTCGGAAGGTGTCTTCCTCAAGATGGCCTGTAGCCGCTCCAAAGGTGCTCTTCTTGAGACGGCCTGTTGTCGTTCAACTCTCCTGAAGGCGATGGCCTGTAGCTGCTCTGAGGGGAATCAAGAGACGGCCTGTAGCCGCTCCCGCCTTCGTCAGGAGATGGCCTGTAGCCATTCTTGCCTTTGTCAGGAGACGGCCTGTACCGCTCAACCCACCCGAAGGAGATGGCCTGTAGCCGCTCTGAGGGGAATCAGGAGACGGACTGTAGCCACTCCCACCTTCGTCAGGAGATGGCCTGTAGCCACTCTGAAGGTGCCCTTGGGTCTGCTGGTAGCTGCTCCCTCCCCCAGGACACAGCCAGTAGCCGGGCCTTGGCGACGGCCGGTAACCGCGCCCGTAGAAGGCCACGGCCAGTTGCCGGGCCCTACATCAGGAGACGGCCTGTAGCTGCTCCTCCGTCGGAAGCTGACACCTGTTCCCCGATCCACGACCCAGAGGGAGTCTCGGGCCTAGAGGAGTACTGGAGAAGCCCCTTGGTCCCCCGCGGCCTCTGCCCCCTACAACCAGCTCTGGAGGAGGCCCACCTGACGGACCCCAACGCCGACCGGTGCTGCAGCCCCTTCCCGTCGGTGCTGCCAAGCACCAGGGACTGCAGCCCTCTGGAACCTCAGACCGCCCCCAGGACTCCTGGATGGGAACTCCCCACACCTTGACGCCAGAGTTCTCCGTCCTCCATCAGGAGCCTGAACAAAAGGTTCAGGCAGTTATTCGTCCACAGCCCAGAGGGCTGTACTCCCACCCCCAGCCCCGAAAGCGCGGGGGCCTTTGCCACCCACAGCCCTGGACGAGAGAGGACGCCCCTGCACGTGATCCCGTGGCCTCTGGATATAGAGGCCCTTGGCAGAACCCAGCCCTGTCAGTAGCGGAGCTGTGACACCTCCGCCGCCCTTGTACAGTACCTGACCACCATGACACCCGGACCCAGAAGGAGTGACAGTGATAGTACAATGTCTGTGACCTAGTAACACAGAGGCAGAACAGTGAACTAACCCGCTAATGGAAGTCAGTGATAATACCAATGTGGTGGAGTGAGTAACAGTGACAGTGTAACTGCAAATACGGCCACCCAGTGAGAGTCGGGCCTATCAGAGTGAATACGCTACCACCAGAAAATACCTCCTGATACTAAGACCATATCCAGACCCCAGTGCCAAAGAAACACTTACCAGCAAGGAACAATATTAGCAACTCCACAAATATAGAAAACCTGGACTTCGTATAATTAATAATACTCTGCCTCAAGTGCTATTCACTGTGATCCAAGCAGTATCCTGCACGATACTGATAACCCATATCTAAATGTAAGAGTTGTAATTGTCCAGTGTATCTGTATCAGTGACATCTTCTCGTTCCCCTGTCCGACTTAGCAATACACGTGTAAGGTTGTTGCCATGAGTTTTTGTATCCTACCTCTCTCCTATTTGTCTAAGCTTCGATCTAGAAAGAGAGCCCCGCTACACACTAGGCGTTTACGGGACGGAAAGCCGGACCCTAAAACACCTAGCATTACAGCTACCAACATCCTTTACACATATTGTCTAGAGGTTAGACCAATGTCAAACCTCGGGGCCAAAGGAAATGACGTTCACACCTCTCTGGAATGTCTCACACAGCACAATAGCCCACAAACAGCGCCTCATGACCATACACACACATGCACAAACACACACAGGCTTCTAGAACTTTCGACGGTAGTATAGCCCACGTGATGGTGTCAGGACTACATATTACATTTACAAATCATAATAGATAAATAGATAAATAGATAGATAGAAGCAGGGAGTCAGATGACGAGAGGTGTTGTGTCTGCGAGAATCGAGCAGTGCTAAACATGCTTACACACTCTGATGCGAGGAATGCTTGAGACAGCGTCTAGTGGCCATATACACACATACACACATGCTTACACACAGGCTGCGTGAACTTTCCATCCACGAGGAACACACGTGACACACCCCTGCTACACCAGAATTTAGGAAAGAGAGCTCAGACGGAGATTAGCCACAGTAGAGGCAAGAGAGGAGGAGACAGGCCTCAGAGGAGACAGGTGACGGGAGAAGGGCTTGGCAATTTGAGAGAGAGAGAGAAATAGCGAGACAGGGAGGTAGCTACCCGGGACTTATACTTTGTTCCGTGTGAGAGACTTGTTAATATTTCCAAGACAAATAAAAATAGTCCCATACTATTCTTTACCTCTCCTGTCACTACATGACATTTGTCTACTCTTCTGTTGCCTCTACTGTGGCTAATCTCCGTCTGAGCTCTCTTTCCTAAATTCTGGTGTAGCAGGGGTGTGTCACGTGTGTTCCTCGTGGATGGAAAGTTCACGCAGCCTGTGTGTAAGCATGTGTGTATGTGTGTATATGGCCACTAGACGCTGTCTCAAGCATTCCTCGCGTCAGAGTGTGTAAGCATGTTTAGCACTGCTCGATTCTCGCAGACACAACACCTCTCATCATCTGACTCCCTGCTTCTATCTATCTATTTATCTATTTATCTATTATGATTTGTAAATGTAATATGTAGTCCTGACAATGGAAGTTCTTATATACGGAAAGAAAGAGGAGGAGAAGTCTGAAGGAATTAGGAGGCTGGAGCAGAGAGAGTGAGAAGAGGGGTCTAGCGAGAGAAGCTGGGAGGGAAATTAGCAGGCATACAACCGCTCCCACCTCAAGATGCTTTTGTGAGACAAAGTATAGAATCTTGAGCTTTTCCTTTTGAATACAATAAAACTACAATAAACCCCAGACTTATTTTTTATCTTCTTCCGTCATCGACTACAAGTGAACTGAGATTATCTCCTCACATATCTACTCACTACTACTTACAGCTCGGCTATGACTACTATATAATCTAATACAGCGTTTCTTAACCTGGGGTGCTAGCACGCTCAGGGGGTGCTGAAATCAATTTTAAGGGGTGCTGGAAAATGCTGCATTATATTTTTTCTCACTGGATTTGCTTAGTATTGGCATCCTTGATTTTTTTTTTTTTTGAGACAGTATAAAATAAACTGTCAGGCAGCACTTCACTTTACTTTACTTTAACCCTGCAATAGTGTAGCAACTGCAGTCCCAGTAACCAAATGTAGAGGGGTGCTGGACTGAGACCTTATTACAAGGGGGGTGCTGGGGTCGGAAAAGGTTAGGAAACGCTGATCTAATACAAGACTGACATACTATAATGCAGCATCCACCGGGAGCAGGACTGCAGTGACATCCACTGTGCTTGCCGGGGAGAGGATGCCCACCGTTCTCCTCTCATCCGCAGTTCCAGGGTCTAGCAGAACCACGGCGGCACCCACCATGCCTGCCGGGGAGGGAACACCCACTGTGCAGCCCCCACCTGGAGCAGGGCTGCGGCGATGCCCACCATGCTCACCGGGGAAAGGATGCCCACCGTGCTCCTCTCGCCTGCAGTCTCAGGGTCTAGCAGAACCGCGGCAGCGCCCACTGTGCAGGCCAGGGAGGCCCCGCCCACTGTGCAGGCCTCACCTGCTGAGCCTTTGGCACTTACAGAGGGTCACGACCCTTGCTGCCTCACTCCTCCAGAGGCTGAGCAGGATGCCCCTCTCATTCTCCCTGCACCACAGGGGGCAGAGCAGGCTCCTCATTGGAGTCACTGCTGGAAGAGGTCTGGAGTGGCCCAGTAGTGAGTCCAGGGATACTACAACCAGTGCCCCTACGTCACCAGTCACTGTCGGACTCCTGGAGAAGGAGAAACTGCAGGCAGCCCCTGCTGGACTCCTGACGAAGGTGAGACCACAGACACCAGTCACAGAGGGATGCCCCCAGGACTCCTGCCCGAGACTTCCCTAGACAAGCCGGCTAACCATCCTCCACCAAGGGCATGCACAAGGCAGCGCACCTACTCAACCTGTTCGGCCCCAGCCCCAAAGGCCAACACGCCAACGGAGGCCCCTTCAGTGAAAGACCTCCCTCTACACCACCCAGCAGCCCTTGTCTGACAATCCGGAGTACAATAATGGTCCCACGCCCCTTCAGAGAATGCACACTTGACGAGACCCCTCCCACACCCGGGCACCACCTGGAGTTGTCTAATTAGCCCACTCATCTCAGACTCAGATCCTTTTACCTCCTATAGTGTGTATAATCTATCACACTGTATTGTGTCAAGTTACTGTATTCTTTGTTAGTAATATGCATGTAAGACTGGTTAGCCTGTGTTATTAAGCCCTGTTCCTTTGGTTGGATGCTCTGGACCCGGTCTTGGAAAGAACCAAAAATAAGACCCGCATACCCAGAGAGCAAGAAGATGATCTTTGAGCATGTGGCATAACACTGGTGGCAGCGGTGGTTCTAGATCCGGTCAGGAGAGAACAACTAGGAAAGGAAAGGGAAACTCTGACAAAATGGCAGCCAAACCACACATACAATTACCAAAATTTGACCCTGAACAGTGCGATATAGACACATGCATGTGTATGATTAAACCACTATTGGACATTGGATTTGAACACGACAAGGAAAAGATAGCTGTAACACTATCCCACCTTGGAAAAGCAGTCTTTCACATTGCCACGAAGATCGTCCCCGAGCTGACACGGTCACAGTTTACACAAATCTTGACACAAGCAGTCACACCATCACTGGGAAAAGTTGTAGCTTTGTCCCAACTCGATGCCCTCACCTACGACAGCAACCTGGACGGCACTCTCAGCCAGGCTTGGTGACTAGTCACCACCGCTTACCCGGACGCCGATGCAGCCACCCAGAAACAACATATTTTCAACATTCTGTTAAGGATCATCCCCAGCACCATAAGAGAACACTGCACAATCCATGACCCAACGGGAGACCTTGACAGAGATATTCAACAAGTCAGGCATCTTCTCACCGCCTGCACCACCCCACAACACATTGGCGCAGTGGGCAAAGTCCCGACACATAAAGCACAACAACCAAAACCATGGATGCCCCCTACCTGCACAGTTTCACCAACACCACCCAGTATGCCCAGGGCCTTCCTACCAAAAGGCATGCCCCTCCTAAGGAAAATATCAATCTAATCTCCATAAATCCGTGGGAGTTTTCAGCATGTAATCACCAGTGTCCCATTCATGACATACGGGAACAACTTAAAGCTGCCCGATGAAAAACAGCTACCCAAGGGCGCCACAAGGTCTCATCTACAGATGATAATTGTGGCGAGGACAACACACCCTCTGCCGAGTATTCCGACCCTGGTGAAATAGAGCTGGATGAAGAAGACGCCCCACAACAGCTGGAGTTTTAGGACCGCCCCCATACCTTCCCATGGTGGCGGGGGTCACCTCACAAAAATGTCGCCCCCCAGTCTGTGCTAAGATGAGATTGAATGTGATGAAAGTGAGGCTACTGGTTGACACGGGAGCGGCCAGATCCTGCCTCTACCACCATTTTTACTCCCGCCACGCCTTGGCTTTTGGCCCACCTCTCTCCACTTCAGCTCATCTCGTAGATGCGGAAGATGGTCCTCTGCTTACCTATGGGGAAACTTAGGCCTTGTGAGCTGACACGCACCAGAAAGTATCAGCCAAACATCAATTCATCATTTTTAACTCAGCCTGCCGTGCTTATGATGGCTACCTAGGGCTGGACCTCCTGCAGAAGCTGCGCACCAACACCAACTGTCACAAGCAATGTCTCCACTTCCAGAAGTCTCCGGACCTCCCCCCCCCAGCCACACTGCACGTGCACTACCATACCCTCTCCCTCGTCCCACTCTCCCCCCACTATGTCCTCTACCTTACCCTCCCCTGCTCCTACACTTCCCATTCCTCTGCATACCAATTTCCCCACTACCATTGCCTCCTCCTATACTATCCCTCCCCAGCACAAGGTCTGGCTCCACCTTAACAGGGCCTCCGGGGGACCTCTATCTTATTCTTTCCAAACTTGCCTTCTGGAACATCTCCTCCTGTCTCCTGTCTCCCACCTTCCTCCCCATTCCCCACTTCAGGGTGGTACGCATCACCAACATTTCCGCCACCCCTCTCACCCTCCCTAAAGGATTAGTGGTCGGAGAGATGAAAGAAGCCGAACCATGTGCAACCCTCCTCCTCCCCTGCCACCCTTCCCCCTCTACCTGAACGCCTGACACCACACCAAGCCGACAGCCTCCAACGCCTCCTCCTGGACTTTCAAGACCTATTCTCGTCAGGACCTGCGGATATCGGTCACACCACGTACCTGAAATCCACACCACAGGCCCACTGATTCGCCAACCGTCTCAGAGGAAAAACCCTAATCAGCGGGCTGAGGAAGATTGGCAGGTCCAGGAAACACTTGATGCTGGTGTTATATCCCCATCCACCAGCCCCTGTTCCTCTCCAGTCGTGTTAGTTAAAAAGAAAGATGACACCATGCACTTTCTCTGTGGATTATTGACGACTTAATGATGTGACCACAAAGGATGCCACCCCCCCTACCCAGGATAAATGACTCCCTCAACTCCTTGCACAGAGCATCCTGGTTCTCCACCTTGGATCTCCAATCACGATACTGGCAGGTCCTTTTGCACCCAGAGAACAGAGGGAAAGCAGCTTTCTCAACCAGCAACAGAAAGCATTACGAATTCAACGTCCTCCTCTTTGGACTCTGTAATGCCCCCATTCTCCCGATTGATGAAGTCAGTTATCAGTGGCCTCCCCTGGAGAATTTGCCTGGCATACCTAGATGACGTTATCATCTTCAGCTGAACCTGGGCCGACCACCTCCAGCGCCTTAAACAAATCCTCATCCACATCCAACAGGTAGGGCTTAAGCTCAATCCATCGAAATGTGTCCTGGCTGAACGGTCTGTCTCCTTCCTAGGACAAGTCATCTCCAAGGAAGGCATAGCACCTGATCCTGACAAACTGCATGCTATTGCAGACCTCCCCCTGCCATGAGATGTCCATGAAGTCCGTGCCTTTATCGGGCTCACGTCCTACTACCGACACTTCGTAAAAGAGTTTGTTAACATCGCAAAACCCCTCCATGGCATGATTAAAAAAGGCGAACCTTTCACCTGGACAGACGATCGCATCAACGCTTTCACAACCTCAAAATCAAGCTCATCACTGCCCCAGCTGTCGCATTCCCTGACTATACCCTGCTTTTTCACCTGTATACCGACGTATCTGTAGTAGCAATCGGCGCCGTCCTTGCCCATGTGCAGAAAAGACGAGAACACATCACTGCCTACACCAGTCGTACTCTCAATCAGGCAGAAAAGAACTATGCCGTCACCAAATGAGAATGCCTAGGCATCGACTGGGCCTTGGACCACTTTCGAGCCTATCTGGCGGGTACTCACTTCACCATAATAACAGATCACCAATCTTTGCAATGGCTACGCCAGTCTCAGACCCACAATGCTCAGTTAGTCAGGAGGAACCCTCGACGAATTTGATTTTGATATAGCGTATCAGCCTGACAAATTACACAAAACGCCAACACCTTATCCCAGATGCCCATCAATGTCATCAGTGCCGCCACCAGCGTCCTACAACAATGGCGAAGCAAAGATCGCCCCGACTGGATACCACCTCAAGTATTCTCTAAGGTACACCGACTGGGCGACCATCTATTCACCCATACTGGACATATAGCTCTCGATTCTGACACCGCCATTGAAACGATGACTCACTTACACTCAGAGAACGGCATACATCTAGTGACCAAGAAACTCCTGCAAGTATTAAAAGATATGTACTAGACATCCAGCCCCTCCAACTTGGCCAAATAAGTCATACAGGCCTACCGCGCTTGTGCACTAGGAAAGGACGTGACACAGATGCCAGGCCCTTCAGGAAACATCACTGCTCACAAGCCGTGGCAACTTTTGTTCATAGACGTAGTCAGGCCCCTCCTTCCTAAAGCAGGCTACAAGTACATCATAGCTTTAGTGGACACCTATTCGAAATTCCTGATTGCTTGCCCAGCCAAGGAGCACCACACTGTTGCTGTGGCCAACGCCCTCATCCGCCATGCTTTCCTCTACTTTGGCATTCCCCAGGCCCTTTACTCTGACAACGCCCCAGAGTTTACCAGCAAAATATGGAAAGAACTGGCCACCATTTTCAGGTACAAGCTCTCTCACTCTTCCCCATACTAGCCACAGGGAAATGGGATATGAAAAAGAAGTCACTGTACCCTCCTCAACCAAGTATGAGCCAGAATAGGAGAAACACAAAAAGAAGACTGGCCAGCCCACATAAAAATTGTGCAGTGGGGGATGAACATCTGCCCCAGAGAAGACGGCATTACTCTCATGAATAAGAGTTCAGAGAAACGCCCCTTCTCTGACCACTCTGACAGCACCAACAGCCCCCCTCCATGTCCCCCACGTCCGACCCCCTTCATGTCAGGTGCTGACTGCATCACCTACAAAACCAAGATCTTCAGTCTGACATCACCCCCATCAATCCATGCAAGCCCGACGACTAAGTTATGGTGGCCCAACTAGTCAACTACCCATCCCTAACAAACTAACACCCCGATTCTCAGGACCTCACACAATCATCTACGTTCCCTACCCCAACCAAGTAACCATCCAATATCACAACACTCCACACACATACCGGAATCGCCATATGCGTCTCTTCCACCCCTTACCACCCACCTCACCTACTGCCTCTTGACCACATCACACCCACTCCCGAACCCAGTAAGCTGCACCACCGCTCACCTCTCCCGACTACATGACTAATTCATACACGTGCTATCTCACACCTACACACTCCTCACCCTCACTCACTCCTCATTCCACATTTACCTCCCCCACCACACCCCCATCAACTCCACATCCTCCCCACAGACCCCCCACATACCCCCGGCGACCTCACCTCCCAGATCAACAACCAACGCCGCACCATCACCCCCAAACACAAAGATGCCGCCATCCAGCCCACGAACCCCCCGCCCACCTTCACCTCGTGACCCATGCTCCTCGCTGCCTACACCTGTCCTTACCACCACCACTCCTAGATCCAGCCATCTCAAACCTACTGACTCCTCATCCTCACTCACTCCTCTTTCCACACCCACATCCTCCACCATACCTAGCACCAACTCCACATCCTCCTCAGACCCCCCACACCCCCCTGGTGACCTCACCTCCCAGATCACAACCACCAACCACCACCACACCGCCACCACCAAACACAAAGACACCACTATCCAGCCCAAGAATCCCCCAACCACACCCGGCCATCTCACTTCATGATCCGAGCTCCTCGCCATTTACACCTGTCCTCACCACCAGCACTACCATATCCGGCCGTCTCTCTCGCCCACCAGCAAGATACGCACCAACACCCTCACCCCCACCCCCACTAGTTCCAACACCATCCAGAGAAGACACCTTCAGCTCTCCTGCACCAAACACCTCCTCCAAAATCCTCAAAATGCAACAGGTGGGAAGGAAAATTTCAGTGGCCAGAGCAACTAGGACAATTAAGGTGTGTCAGTCCCATACATTTCCACCCGTGTGACCTCATAGACCCCAGGTTGCCTCACTCAACTCCAGCATTCAGCCCAGAGTCATGGGCCAGACACTACACACTGCACCTCCAGAAATGAAAATCAAGCATGTGCTCTGGATCCCTACCCAGGGAAACAAGCAATGCCTCTGAGGGACACCACAACTTCTGCATCTCCTGTGGAATACCACACACACCTCCACCCTCAAGATAGTGTACCCCACCAGGAGCCAAATATACCCACACAACACTGGATCTCACTCCTCCAACACTTCACACCAACCTACCACACTGCTACCTCTTACGTGTACCACCTCCAGTCACGAGGACATGACTTCTTCAACCACAATGGTGGTGAAATATGAGAAGTACCAAGGTGAGACCACATAGAGGCCCGACAAGAGAACGAGTAAGACAGGCATATATCCCCAACCACCACACGCCCCTCTTCCCCTCAACAGAATCCATGAGAGGTACGTCACCCTGCTGCATTACCCTCTACCTGGACCAGCGCTCACCAGGATCGGGTCAGGATCTGTGTGCTGGCAGACTCCCCAGTTAGGACTGTGATGATGCCCACCATGCTCATCAGGGAAAGGATGCCCACGGCTCCTTTCACCTACTGCCCTCTGTAGGATCGTGATGACACCCATTGTGCTCGTTGGGGAAAGGACACCCACCATGCTCCTTTCACTGATAGCCACCAGCAGGACTGCGATGACACCCACCATGCTTGTCGGGGAGGGATCACCCACCGTGCTTCCGACACCAGCAGTTCCCCACCGGGAGCATGACTGCGGCGACAGCCACCATGCTCAATAGGGAGAGGATGCCCACCATGCTCCTCTCACCTGCAGCCCTAGGGTCTAGCAGAACCAAAACGGTTCCCATCGTGCCCACCAGGGAGGGAATGCCCACCATGCTTCCCTCACCTGCAGCCCTCACCTGGAGCAGGACCGCGGCGATGCCCACCGTACTCGCTGGGGAGAGGACGCCCACCGTGCTCCTCTCGCCTGCAGTCCCACAGTCTAGTAGAACTGCGGCGGCACCCATCGTGCCTGCTGGGAAGGTCCAGCCAACCATGCGGGCCTCGTCTGCTAAACCTTTGGCACTTGCAGAGGGTCACGACCCTTGCTTGCCTCACTCCTCCAAAAGCTGAGTGGGATCCCCCTCTCGCTCTCCCCGCACCACAGGGGGCAGAGCAGGCTTCCCAGTGGAGTCACTGCTGGAAAAGGTCTGGAGTGGCCCTATAGTGAGTCCGGGGATACACTCACTACAACCAGCGCCTCTAAGTCACCAGTCACTGCCGGACTCATGGAGAAGGAGAGACCACAGGCAGCTCCTGCCGGACTCCCAGCGAAGGCGAGACCGCGGACACCAGTTACAGTGGGATGACCCCAGGACTCCCAGCCGAGACCTCACTAGAAAAGCCGGCAAACTGTCCTCCACCTAGGGCAGATGCAAGGCAGCGTGCCTACTTGACCTGTTCGGCCCCAGTCCCAAGGGCCGACGCACCAACGGAGGCCCCTTCAGTGAAAGGCCTCCCTCTACACCACCCAGCAGTCCTCACCCGACGATCTGGAGTACAGTAGTGATCTCGTGCCCCTTAAGAGAGCGCACACCTGATGAGACCCCTCCCACACCTGGGCACCACCTGCAGTTATCTTATTAGCCCACTTGTATCAAACTCAGAACCCTATATACCTCCTATAATGTGTATAATCTATCACATTGTATTGTGTCAAGTCACTGTATTCTTTGTGAATCATATATGTGTAAGACTGGTTAGGCTGTGTTTTTAAGCCCTGATCCTTTGGCTGCATGCTCTGGACTCGGTCTTGGAAAGATTTTTTTTTTTATCTCTGAGCATGTGGCATAACATTTCGTAAGGACTTTAGTGAAAAGTTTGTAAATGACTGATAATAAGCTTATTGGTCGATAGTTACTAAGATCTTTTGAGTCATCTGTTATGCTAGGTGTTTTTAGATCAGCTTCCCGTCCTAGCAACTCCTAAGGCATGGCTGGGTTCCCTTTCTAGACCGGAGCTAAGACACATTGTGAGAGGAATAGGGCATAAAAACACAGGGCAACAACCTTACATGTATATTACGAAATTATTAATACAGGACAGCTAGATGTTCCACAAGACTCTATACAAAGGCAAAGCTCAGACTGGCAGAGATATTGCAGGTATCACACAGGATACCGGCCGTCTCGAGAATAAGTGGACAGACACTGCACTTAAATGAAGTTGGAAGTACACTTAATTCTTTGGCTGCATTTACTTTATAATATTATACACATGTCCCGTGTTCACCGAGTGGAGCGGAATAGTAGAATATTGTTAATGTCTCGTCTCTCGTTCGGTGGAGTTGAGATAATTAAACTCTGTCACTATGCTCTGATAGTCATTTTCACTTTCACTTCCTGGGCATGGAAGTCACAGTCACGGCAGGGTTGTGGGGCAAAGGACTGGCCGTCCGGGAGCTCACAGGTGTCAGCCCAGGGTCAGCTGAGTCCCCACGGATACCTTCTTGTCTAGGGAGCACAGGACTACTCGTAGGGGTGTCGTCCTCCGGAGTGGGCTTCAATTGGGCGTGGTGAAGAGCCCCACACTAGAGGGGCTGGGTATAGGGGTTCGGCCCTCGCGACTGAGGCCGAAAATCTTCTGTAGGCGCTCCTGCAGGCTCTCAGTGCGGAAAGGGCATCGCTCCTCATCAGGGCTGGAGAGGCCATGCCC
Source organism: Coenobita brevimanus (assembly GCF_032717465.1). Lineage (NCBI taxonomy): Eukaryota > Metazoa > Arthropoda > Malacostraca > Decapoda > Coenobitidae > Coenobita > Coenobita brevimanus. The sequence continues at coordinate 10,870,427 of NC_137039.1, forward strand.
CAGGGTACTAAGGATGGCATTGAGAGCCCGTCTGCTGCGGTCTCGCTCTTACTGCTTTGTCATCAGGGTAGGGCTACAGTGTTGCTGGTGACAGGTGTCCGACAGGTGCTGGTCGCCCTCTGGTGCCAGCTGGATGGAGTACAGCCCTGGGGTTAACATAGGTCCTCTTCAGCAATCTATGAACGGGGGGTTCTCCTCATGGAGGCTATCTCGGGTTGGGTAGGTAGAGTTGGTACCTGCCTTGCCATCGGTGGGGCGGCTCGAGCAGCGTTCTCCCTCTGGTTGCGGAATAACAGGGGGCAAGGGATTTTGGGACGTCCCTCCCTGGTGCAGCTACTGGCTGTTGCCAAGGTCCCTTGGGCAATGGGAGGAGGGCGGCTACTGGCTGTCCTTTTCCTATCAGTGCGGCAATCGGCTGTCACCGGGGCCCAACCCCCTGACAGGACCGAAGACAAAGGGCGACTGCAGGCACGGCTACCAGCCATCGCTGAAGTCCCATATGAGGGGCGACGTGTAGGAAAGAGGCAGCTACAGGCCGTCCCCTGTCTACTGGTGCAGCGGCCGACCGTCACTGGTGTTGTGCCCCTCAAGGCAACTGCAGAAGGAGAGAGGGTGTGCCTTTCTCTCCCCGTGTGCAGCAACCAGCCATCAAGGGTTCTGCACGGGGGAGGGTGGACAGCACTGCGAGCGGCTATGGGCTGTCTCTTAGTCATGTGGCTACCGGCCTTCACAATTGCACACTGCAGGCCGTTGCTGGTGACCAGCTACCAGCCGTTGCTGGTGCATGGCTACAGGTCATTGCTTGTGCTCGGCTACAGGTCATGGCTTGTGCACGGGTACATGCCATTGCTTTATTTGTGCGGCTGCCGGCCGTCACTGGGGTGCTGTCTGGAGCTGGTTTATTAGCTCCACCCCGATCCTGGCAAGGGCTGGATCGGTTGGGGGGTAATGCACTCGGACTGAGATGTTCGAGCCGGGTGCACTCCGTGGAATAAGGGCGCTCGGCCGTACGAGACATATACCCATATCGCACGGACATAGCGCGCCCTACCTAACCCTCCATTGTCGCCTCCTGAGGGTGTCATGATGCCCTCTGTTGCCACGGCTGCTATTTTATCACCTTTTTTGTGAAGTAAAATAACTATTGCATTAAATGAATGTTTTGGGAGTTTTCTTTTTTGTACTGTACATTGATTAAATAAGTGAGCAAGCTTGTTTTGTACTTCCACTTCTGCATCCAACACTATATCTGCTACTGTTCCATCTCGCGAGCCTTCCTTTTTTTTCATATTTTTATGAGAAATATTTACTTCGTCTGTTGTCACCTCAGCTATTTCTCTTGTGTCTACTGAAAAGTTAGCTATTGGCTCTACTGTCTTTGATGCCTACAGTTCTCTGTAGAATTCTTCAACTCTCTTCACAATCTAATCTCTACATTTAATGACTTCACCGTTTTTGTCATTCAGTGACGTAATTTGTTACTTTGCTTGTTGCGTTTTTCTATACTATCTATCTATCTATCTATTGCCAGACGCCTCAATCCCGTTTGGGGTGGCCACAAACAAGTCGCCTCCAAGTCGCCCTGTCCCCCGCCATTTCACTACCCTGCTCCCAACTCACCCCCCCCTCTCTCATATACCTCTCCACCCCATCCCTCCATCTCATCCTCGGCCTTCCCCTCCCTCTTCCCCCCTCCACCTCACTCACATACAGCTCCGTCAGTCTTTCACCCTCCATCCTCTCCACATGGCCAAACCACCTCAGTGTGTTCCTCATAACGCTGTCTATCACATCCACATCAACACCACAACGTTCCTTTATATCCTCATTCGTCAGCCTATCTCTCCATGTGACTCCACAGGCTCCTCTTAAATAACTCATTTCCACTGCTCTCACTCTTGACTTGTGTCCTTCCAACAACGTCCAAGCTTCACTTCCGTACGTTAGAGTTGGTATCACAATACTGTCATGTAGTAACTTTTTCACTTCCATGCTCACTTCCCTGTTTCTTGTCACTGCTTTCAAAGAACCAGCAACCTTTCTTCCCTGCCGTACCCTTTCAAGCACTTCACCCTCCAAACCTCCATCCTTACTCATCACACTACCCAAGTACTTAAACTTACTCACATTTTCCAATTCCTCACCATCCAACCTCGCTGTACATTCACTGACTTCACCTCTCTCAAAGACCATCACTTTACTCTTCCCTACATTCACCTTCAGATTCCGTTTCTTACACACTCTCTCAAACTCATCCACCAAGCCTTGCAGCTCCCCTTCCTCTTCACTCAACAACACAGTATCATCTGCAAACAACAGTACAGGGAGTTTCCAAACACTATCCTCTCTCACCAGGGCCACTCCAACATCCACTACCCTACCTTGTACCTCTTTTATTACCCCATCCATGTACAGATTGAACAACCATGGAGACATGACACATCCCTGTTTCAACCTAACTTTCAAAGAGAAAAATTCACTTAGTTCACCATCCACACGCACTGCAGCCTTCGCACCATCGTACATACTCTTCACAGCATTCAACAACTTCCCATCTACTCCATATATTCTTAACACTTTCCACAATCCTTGTCTATCCACCCTGTCATATGCTTTCTCCAAATCCATGAAAGCCGCATACAACTTCTTTCCCTTCTCTAGAAACTTTTCCACTAAAGATCTAAGAATGAATATCTGATCTACACAACCTCTGCCCTTCCTAAAGCATCCCTGTTCTTCAACTAATTTCTCTGTTCTTTCTCTAACTCTGTCAATAAGTATCCTACCATACACTTTTCCTATTATACTAAGAAGACAAATGCCCCTATGATTACCACACACTTCTTTTTCCCCTTTTCCTTTGTACAGGAGAATAATTATACCTGACTTCCAATCCTCCGGGACTCTACCTTCCTACCAGGCTAATCTGCACATCTTCCACATCCATTCTACTACTATCTCTCCCCCATGCTTTAGCATTTCACCACACACTCCATCAATTCCTGGGGCTTTCCCAGATTTAACTTTCTTCATTGCTTCCACAACTTCTATCCTACTGATTTCTTCCTGTCTTCTCACCTCCCTCCTTCTCCCAGCCATTCCCCAGCCACTTATACTCGCATTACTTCCATCCTCTACGTTCAACAATTCCTTAGTGTTCTCTCCATCTGCTCACTTTTTCTCCCTTCTCCACTAGTAATCTACCATGTTTATCTTTCACTCCCCTGCTAACTTCACTTCCACCCTGTCTTACTCTTTTCACCTCTTTCCAGAACATTTTCTTACAGTCCCTCCACTTTACACTCAAATTCCTACCAAATTCCTCATCCACTCTCTTCTTACTCTCTCTTACTAATCTTTTCACCTCTCTCTTTCTACATATAACTCTCTCTTCCGCCTCTCAGTTTCTTCCACGCCCCTATTTCTCATCCATTCATTGTATGCTTTCTTCTTTTGTGCCACAGCCTGTTTCACCTCTTCAGTCCACCACGCTGTTCCTTGCACCCCCCTCCGTCTTCTCTTCCTTCCACACACCACATCACATGCTGCACATATTTCTTCTGTAAATATGCTACACACACCTTCCACGTCTCCCATCTGCTCCACTTCATATTTGCACAATCGTTCCTCCACTTCTCTTTTATACTCTGCCTTTTTCTCATCCTCTTCTAACCTTTCCACTCTCGTTGCAACTACTCCTTCCTCTTGTCTTTCCCTTCTTCTATTTCTCCATTCTAATTGGACCTTGATTCTGGCCACCACCAAGTAGTGGTCAGAAAGTCCACTCCCCCAACCTCTATAAACTCTGGCATCCATTACACATCTTCGCATCCGTTCATCCACACACACATAATCAATCATTGCCTTCCTTTCATTCAGTTCACCACCCACCCTTCTCATCACTGGCCATGTATACCTGTGGATCATTTTATGCCTGAAGAGAGTATTGGCTACCACCAACCCCCTCCCAGCACAAATGTCCACTAACGAACTCCCATTCTCATCTATCTCAGCAGGCACACCCCACTCACCAACTATTCCATCCACCTTCGCATTCCCAACTTTACCATTCATATCACCAATCAAAAACACTCTCTCATTCCTTCCAAACTTTTCCATGCACACTTCTACATTTGTCCAGAACTCTTCTCTCACTCTTCTAGCACGATCTTGCGTTGGCGCATACACACACACACAATCGCCCACATTTGTATTCCAACTTTCAACTTTACCCACACAATCCTTTCTATACAGCTTTGATATATCCTGATTAACGGGCTAAATCCTTAATGAGGCACTATAGTCGCCGTCTTTCAGAGCTCAACTCTCAGTAACTGTATTTAGTGAGGAAGCACTTGAAACAAACAAAATATATAAGTATTTAAAAGTTTACATTCAGAATTATTACCAAAGTTCTTATGAGTGTAGGGAACTTTGCCAGGTTCTGGTATACTATTACTGGAAACACCAGGTGGAGTGGAAATATGGCGGAGTCAGGATCAGTGATGTGTGATTGTTATTGTTTTGGCGTCGCCGTTTCAGCTGTCTGCATCTGCACAAGCGTCCAAGCATTGGTGAGGTGTTCTTGAGCAGTGAATTGCCTACGCATTGGACACAACCTCTTGCCTCCCACTTAAGGAGGCTGAACTCGGTGGACAGCCCAGCATGTGGTTGGTGCGGACAAAAAGAAACCATTGCTCATGCCTTGCTGGTCGTGAGGGATGAACCGGGCACTGAAGAAGTGACGCAATTCACCGTGGAAACACTCCTTGGCACTCTGGATCTGGGATTCATCTGTACGGGCTTGGATTATAGAGCTCATCTACAACATTTTCCAGTCTGCGGGCCACATATCCAGGATCTGAGCTACCGTCTGACAACCTGCTGTTGCTGTGGTGGTAGGACGGAAACAGTCACCCCCAGAGTGATGCACCTTTCGGATGTACAAGGTGTTCTTGATCATTTCGCCATCAGGACGGTCGTGTGGAGGGGGCTTCATTCTGGCATTCAGAGATAGTCACCACCAGTAAGTTACTTTGTTGTTGAATTAGTAGTGTTTACAGTGTTCTTGTTTGCTAAGTATCAGGTTTGTGTTAATGTTTCATTCCCTTTCGAAGAGTTTTTAAGCTATTGTCAGTATTTATGTCTGTTTTAGTAATTATCCAAAACTGTCTTTCATTTTCATGACCAAGGTAGAAAATATTGGCATTAACTGTTGGAATTATTTTACATTGTGGATTCTTAAAAGCTCTTGAGTGCTGATTTTTTTTTTTCCAGTGCACAGCCATCATGAGCAGTATCCCAGGTAAACATATGTGTTATTTGGAACAGTAGAAGCACCTAACGAAATCAGTTCTTCTTCCTCCTGATAATCTGGTATATTTTTCTAATTATTTCTGGTGTGGTAAATAAACTGTTCATGTGAAATCTGTTTCCCCATTATTTTTAGTTAGCTATGTTCTGCCATGTCGACTCGTTTGACTCGCCAGGGTAATGGCGGAAGGGACTGTCCTAACTTAGGTGTTTAACTAAACCTAACCTAACCTAGCTTAATTGTCCCTAAAAATATAATATAACCTATCCTAATCCAATCCAACCCAACCTAACCTAACCTAACCTGACAACCTAGCATCCAATTGGGAAACGAAAACCCAACCTATCCTAGCATCCAATTGGGAAACAAAAACCTGTTGAGTACGTTGTGTAAGACAAACAACCGTTAGTACGGCTTAAATTACGGAAGGTAATGGTAAAAACTGGGAAATTTTTCAGCAGGAAAAGGTAATTTACCAACCAGAAAATAGTAAGAATATGAATTGGTAAGGTCCTTCTGCTCCAAGTAAAGAGTATGTTTTCTCTATCCTGTTAAGCTTTATGAGTAGCTACCTGTATTTTTGCTACGTTAACTTCATCAGTACATTGATAATATTTGCAAATTCATTATAAGGTACAAAGTTGAAAGTGAAGGAATCCACAGATTTTCAAAGCCTTGGAAGTCAAGCTGGCTTTTCAGGAATTAAAAGATAGAAAATCTTTAGCTGTGTTTTATAATGCGAAGGTAATTTGTCCTTGGATGGGTTTGGCATGTAGGCTATACAGTAGTACCAATATACAGTAAAAGTCCTATTATTCGGCAGCTGATTATTCGGTAGGTCCGACATTTCGGCAGTTTTGAGAAATAGTCCCATTTACAAAAATCTTTGATTGTTCGGCAGATGTCCGGAATCATCTCGGCAGTCCAGGAAGTGTTATGTGTGACTTGTAGGCCTAATGTTTCATTACACTTCTGTATGTTCACTAATTTCTATATTTTTTCAGACTCAGGTATAGTACTGTATTGATTACAATATTGCACAGTATCATACTGTACAGTACAAACCACCCCCTCCAAATTAACGAGGGTTACGTTCCAAGCCCCCTTGCTAATTCTTGAAATTCGTTCATTCTTGACGCCTTCCTGAAAGTGACATATATCGGTAATTGCGTAGCCCATGAACCACTGATACTGTAATGCAATTCCCATAAATAAATGGTGCTTGTTAAATCAGTTTCCCTGTTGTTTTTAGCTGTATGGCTGTGACGGCTCTAGTATTTTTATTCCTCAGCATAATGGTGGAAGGGACTGTCCTGTGTAACTAAACCTAACCTAACCGAGTTTAACTGTACCCAATGATTTACCCAAACCTAACCTAACCTAAAGTCAGAAAAATACTTAAAAATAAACTGGAGGAATATGAATTGCTAAGGTCTCTCTGATGAAAGATAAACGTACATTTAGCGCTCGTTCTTTTGTTTGTTTTTGTGTTTAATGTGAAAGAGAGAGTATTGATGGAAACAGTAATATATCCCATTAACCCCTTAATAACCTCCGGCATTGAACAACCCTTTACAGTACCGATGTCAGTGATGTCAAGTTAGTGTGAGCTATAAAGAAAACTGAACAATTATGGGGAGGGAACGAAGGTCACTGGTATGTTTTCACGAGTCTGCGCTACGATTCCAAGCAGTCAGGCGGTCGGTTAATCTCAGATGTTTTCGCCCATTTGGTAAATGCCCCGTAACTTTATCAATTCTTCCGTGACTCATAGCGAATCATAACATGGGTTTAGGAAGCTAAATAACACATTGCTAGGTGAGCTAGATGATTATCTTCACATCTTTAAGAAAAACAAATTGATTCCAGAAGAATAGAAGAAACTTACTCTACGTACTCAGAGAGGGATTAAATTTCTTCCATTTTCTTAAAGATGTGAAGATAATCATCTGGCGCACCTAACAGTGTGTTATTTAGCTTCCTAAACCCATGCTATGATTCACGGGAGAAGTTACAAAGCTACGGTGCATTTACCAAATGGCCGAAGACATCTGAGATTAACCGACCCTCTGACTGCTTGGAATCGTATCGTAGAGTCGTGTAAACATACCAGTGACCTTCGTTCCCTTCCCATAATTGTTCACAGTTTTTTACTGTAATGGGTTGTTCAATGCCGGAGGTTATTAAGGGGTAATGGAATACATTACTGTTTCCATCAATACTTTCCCTTTCACATGTAAACAAAAAAAAAAAAAAAGAACAAAAGAATGAGTGCTAAATGTACGTTTAACTTTCTTCAGAAAGACCTTACCAATTCATATTCCTTCACTTTATTTGATGTAATTTTCCAACAATTTTATTGTGTTTGGAAAAAGTACTGTATACAGCACTCACCCCAAACATATTTGTAATAATATAAGTTGTGATGAGTTCACTAATCCAAGTGATGTACTGAGCTGGTAGGTAATATTACGTATCATTTCGGCCATCTGGGAAGTGTTATCTGACTTGTATGCCTACTGTGTCATTACACTGGTATATGTTCACTAATTTATATATATCAGATTCAGGTATAGTACAGTACCCTCGCGTCCAACACGCGTTAGTCCAGCACGATTCACGTCCAGCACGGAGAGCAAATAATTAGAATTATTTAATACGATTTAATTACTTCAACACGAGTGTGTTAGCATAACACGCACAGAGCTCCAAGAAGTGGGCGAAATCCGCAGAGTTCACCTCTAGCACGATCACCCCCGGTCCAACACGGTCATACTGGATATTCCCATGATGATGATATCCAATGAAAACTCCTGATCAAGTAGCCTTCCCCACCCACTATCGAGACATGATCGTGATGCCGCCCAATTAAAAACGTATCTGCTGTCACGTGATGTTTTGTTTAAATTTCTCCCGCCACAGCGCCACTCAGTCGCATAATTCGCATTGGAAGGTGCTTTTTTCTTGCTGCATTTTCTGCCCTTGTTACTGCATTTTACCCTGCTCACGATGCCTAGGAAGCCTTCTGAGAACCCCAAGAAGCGACGGCACCTCCCTCAGGCCACCAAGCTAGAAAGCATCGAGAGGAAGAAGAAAGGGGAGAGGAAAGTTGACATTGCCAAGGCCTACGACATGAATGAAGCCAACGTGAGGACCATAATAAAAAACCAAGACAAGATCCTGGCAGCCGAAGGCTATCACACGGCACTTCATACCAGGTTTGCCGAGGATATGATGGTAAATCGGAACGGTAACGCGGTAAAATTGCCGACGATACCACGGGCATTTGGAATTCATCTGGATGGATTCCTGCCGAGGATATGACGGGCAAAACAGTGTGACCAAAACCCAGGCGACTCGACAGAGAATGTATCGTACTACAGCATTGAATATTTAGCCTGACACAGACTACATGTTAATAATTTAGAATAAATATCAATCATTTTGAAACCCTTCTCATTGGCGTGTGTACCAGTTTATAAACAAAGTTGCTTCTCCTTATTCTCTACCGAGTCAGGGACAACGATCACTTTCCACAGTCACGAGACGGGGCTCTGGTAACAGTGTGAGAAGCTTGCCCTTTGCCGAGGATTACAGAGTGCTAGGACAGGCAGAAGCAGGACCATCCATGGCCGTGGACGAAGATAGTGATTCTGAGTGTGATTTCGAAGGATTTATGAAGGAAGTTCAGGAGGAGCAACAGCCATTATCCGCTAGTGATGCCAGTAGCCATCCTCCGGGGACCCAGTAGGACCACCTACAGCCTTGGATACCACCTTCCATTCCCAGCAAGCCCACCAACACTATCCTAAAAGGTTAGTTATCATTCATAGCACAGTACCATTTATTATAATTACAATAGTACCAATATATGTATAGGTATATGGTAGGTATTTAGGGTGACTTTTCCTAGGGTTGCTGACATAATTCATTTTTCCCCATAAGCTCTATTGTTAGTCCAACACGTTTTTGGTCCAACACGTGACCCATGCATGACAATATTACCGTGTTGGACGCAAGGGTACTGTACTGTATTGATTGCAGTATTTTACAGTATACAGTACTCTCTCCAAACAATTGTAATACCATAAGTGGTGATGACAGTGTTCACCAATATATTTAAGGTACTGAGTGGGTAGGTTTTTGATTATTCGGCAAATCCAGTATCTCGGCATCATCCCGGTCCCATAGATGCCTAATAATGGGACTTTTACTGTACTATACAGGTAACTCGCACGGAACACGTGGGTTTCGTTCCTACCGTGCAGTGTTAGGTGCGAAATCGCGTATATTTAAACTACTCTGTATTTTGTTCCCTAGACCCCCAAAATGTGTTGTTTTGCTGTTATCTGTCACTGGTAATCACTAGAAAGCACTTTAAGTGGTTAGAAGGTTTATTTAATGTTATAACTCACAAATACAGTACTCCACAGCAAAACTTCAACACACAAATACTGTACGTAAACACAAGGAAACATTCCGACGCCGATCATAGGTAATCATATAAATCAGGTTAACTGGTACCAGTGCTTTAACTTACAAGTACATAACAGAACAGTACATATTTAACTTAGAATTGCAGTACTGTGATATCGAATGATTTCAGTACATAATCTATTAGGAATGGCTGGAAAAAAAAAAAATGTTATGAATACATTTTCACCTTTTTGATATACGTTTATGGTAGTTTCGAGTTATTTTTTATGTTATCGTTGTGCCCATGCTTGGAAAAGGGAGCGAAAGAGTTGAATTTTCAGTCCTAAATGAGAAAACTGCACGTCCTCCAAGGCTAAACTCTGCCACGGGAGAATAAAGTGGAGGGTCAGTCCGATTAGCAAGAAGGAAGTTGTGTCACAACTTCCAGCTCCCACACCACGAGAATGGCTAAAAATAGAGTCGTAATGCAGTTTCAGAACTAACATTAAGTCTAATTATTATGAATACAGATACAAAGCAGAAATAAATACGTTTACAGACGGGGAAAACGTACTTCTTCCGTCATAACATGTTCATCTTTCTCTATCATTTTACGTTCATCTTTATCATTTTACCTTGTTATTTTCGCAATATATATTGCTGTCTCGTAAACAGGGTGGTTGTTTGTGTTTTGCAAGGGAGGAAAAAGATTGTATTTTCTGTCTGGGTCAAGATAATGGGTGTAACTATGTGTGGTTAGGCATGGCCACGAGCGAAAAAATCGTACATCCACTCATCACGATAGCAGGTGGTGAACTGACAGATGATACATGAGAGGGTGAAGTCAAGGTCAGTCTCATGTCCCAGATTTTCGTTCACTTCCCGAAAGTTTTCACAGTTTTCTACACGTTGCATTGCATCAAATGATCCAAACCATTACTGCAAACCTGAGCAAATAGGTAAAGATACCAAGACAAAAATGTATTTTTCTCTTATTATAAGTCTTTAACGAACAAACAAAAAAGGCAATATTCCGACGCCGATCATGGGTAATCATATAAATCAGGTTAACTGGTTACAAGGCTATATTTAATGCTTTAATTTCTTACAAGTACATACCAGAACAGTAAATATTTAACTAACAAATACAGTACTGTAGAAAAGCAGTACAGTAAGAGTTTAATGAACAAACAAAAAAGGCAATATTCCGACGCCGATCATGGGTAATCATATAATTCGGGTTAACTGGTTACAAGGCATTATTTAATGATTTAACTTTATTTAAGTGCTTACAAGTACAGTACATACAAGAACAGTAAATATTTAACTTACAAATACTGTTCAGTACTGTGGAAAAAACGAACAAATAAAAAGGCAATATTCTGACGCCTATCAGGTAAACTGGTTATAAGACTTTATTTCTTGCTTTAACGTTATTTAATAGTACTTTAAGTTGCACATAAACTTACCAGAACAGTACAGTACTGTAAATATTTAACATACAAATACTGTGCTACTGTACTCGGGAATGTCTCACTCACTGAATAATTTCCCGCCTAGATCGTCACATAATCAAAACAAACCGCATGCTGCGGTGACGTTTGAGGATTTGATCTTTCAAAGGCCTCTCCTGCGTTAATTTGTAGTTTTCATAATGGTTCTTTAATCTTATGTTGTCTTATATGTATCCCAGCCCTTACCGTGTATAATTGCGAGCGCGTTCCGTGAGATCGTGTTCCGTGCGAGTTACCTGTATATGTATTATTATTATTATTATTATTATTTTTTTTTTTTGCCTCACCCCAATTTTTATTTTGTGTTATTGGTTTAAATGAGAGATTATCATGTTTTACTTTCTTTTTTATGATAATTATCTTAACATGTTCAACCCCCTCCCCTCTCCCATGGCAGAAAGAAAATAAGGTATTTCTGACAAAAATGACATTTTAAAGATTCATTGAAACAAATGAAACACAAAATAAAAAGGGCTGAAAAAAAGGCCATAGCAAAATCAAGTACCTAACTGGGGGATACTTCACCTTCCAGACTCTCTCATGACATAGACCATCCAGACTACTGATTTGCCTAACCCTGAAAGCCACTCAAAATTAGGCTAGCTGCCTACCTTAGAAAGCCACAGCTACATCTGAGTTTTCGTTTTCGTTTTCGTTTTTAAAGGCTCCAGCATGCTTGCATGCATCGGCCTTGATCACCTAATGGCGGCTTTCCACGCTGCACGATTCATTGCAGCCTCCCTGTTCAGTCCCTTAACCCTGAGGTCACACTTAATGACCTCATCCCATGTATTTCTCGGTCTACCCCTCATAACCCCACCCCCAATATTAACACTTCTCACCTTCCTCACCCAATTATCATCCCCCATCCTCTCCACATGTCCAATCCATCTCAGTCTACCTATCCTCATCACAACACCAGTACACTCCAGTCCCATCCAACCTCTCAACTCTTCCATCGTAAACCCAGCCCCTCCAGGCCTTGGACGTCTGAGCCGGCGAATATCTTCCTCCTTCACTACTCAGGTCTCACTACCATACAGCATTACACTCCTAACACATGCTGCATACAAAGACCCCTCAGCACATAGGGAGAGTCCTCTCAAAGTCAGGATAGGCAAGAACTCCCTGAACTTCTTCCAACCACTTCTCACCCTAGCCACAGAGCTAGCTCCAGCCCCACCTCCAGCACACAACATGTCTCCCAAATACAAAACTCTTCCACACACTCAAGAGATTCACCAGCAGGTTCAATCCTTTCACGTCTGACAATCTCCACCTGCTCTCCCGGACACGCCGTACAAATAAAATCAGCATTATCTCACAGTCTACCTCTGATACCACTACATCTCTTATGCACCCATTTATCACAAACATCGCACAAGATGGAATTACTTCCCACACCCTTGTGGCAAACTGCACATGGTCACTCTCCTTCGTCTTTGACAGTACCGTCACCAACCCTAGATATCATCACTTATGTTTTATCTGCATTTACCCTTAAACCCTTGTGCCCCATACCATCTCTCCACTTCCTAAACCTTTCCTCCGCCTCCCTTTCGTTCTCTGCAATCAACACCAAATCATCAGCGTACAACAACTCCCACGGGAGTCCGTTTCTGTCACATGAAAGGGCTTCAAGTACCATGATAAACAACATGGGACTCAAAACTGACCCCTGATGCACACCAACATTCATGGAAAACTCATCACTCAAATCTCCGTTCACTCTTACCTGGGTGTGAGCACCCACATACATAGCCATAACCACCCTAACCAACCACTCCTCCAAGCCAAGCTTTCTCATTGCCCACTTCACCACCTCTCTAGGGACTCTCTTAAAGGCCTTTTCCAAATCAACAAAAACAGAATAAAGATCTCTTCTCCTACCAATATATTTTTCCTGAAGCTATCGAACAATGAATCTAGCATCAGCGGTCCCCCTTCCTGGCATAAACCCAAACTGCATCTCATCAATATTCACTCTTTCTCTAATCTTACCTACTAAAACTTTCTCCATTACCTTCATTATCAGATCTAAACAGCTTTATACCTCTATAATTTCCTCTTTCCAGGGCATCACCCTTCCCTTTATACACATTTACAATTACACTCTTCAGCCAATCATGTGGGACAACACATTCATAAATAATCCTATATATCAGGTCAGTGACTAACCTCACCCCTATATCGCCTGAGGCCTTCAACATTTCGGCAGTCAACCCAGACACACCTGCTGCCTTCCCCACCTTCATCATGCCTATTGCCTCACTCACAGTAGCAGCATCAATCAAAGGCCAAGGGCCAGACACTGGATCTGCTCACTCCAAACCTTCCCTGTCCCAGTCAAGCTCCTCATTCAACAACTGGTTTTAATGCTCTCTCCATGCATCTTTAATATCCTCACTGTTCACCACTACCCTTCCTTCATCATTCTTCACACACTGCTCACCTATAATATCCCGATTATCCCTCTTCACCTGACCTGACACCCTAAATATTATATTTTTCCTTTCCCCATGATTTAGGTTATCAAGTAATAGTCTCTGTGACTCAGACTTTGCTCTGTATACCTCTCTTCTAGCCCTCCGCTTGGCAGCCAAATATTCCTCTTTGCTACCACCCTTCTTCCATTCCTGGAAAAGCCTTCTTTTCTCCTTAACTGCAGCTTCTTTACCCTCATCCCACCACCAAGTTACTTTATGTCTTGGTGGTCCTCTTGTCCAACAGCATGTTACATCAGTAACTCTCAAGAAATTGTTCTTGAGGGCTATGTACTGTTCATTAACCCCTAAAACGCGGATCGTCGCTTTTGCGACGGTCGGCCCAAAGGGCAAGACGGCGGGTCGTCGCGTTTGCGATTTGAGTTAATTTTGAATAACCGCGGGCAAGCAGGCTCAAGCTGGTATTGTCTCTCAGTCCCGCCACCCGTGAGCTACTTTTAGCACACTTGACCTTTGTACTACTGACCTCGGTTGTTGCCAAGTCTCATTTTTTTTACCCACGGACGCACCGATGCGCGGCCCTCCCTCGTCGTGCGATATGGCAACGCGCGGATGGCTGATACGTGTCAATCTGCGCCGTCATCTCGCAAGCACTTTTTGCTATTGGGAAACGCTTGTTTCCCCAGTTGTCACACTGTCATTTTTTCGCGCGGTTTGCCCCAGATTAGCGTCAGTCCACGCAAATCTGCCACGGTGACACCATGTCAGGCTCTAGCTCTTCTAGTTCCGTGCCTTCTAGCCCTCCAAAAAGGGTTTTGTTACCTCTACGCCCTTCAAAACTTTACAAGTGACTACCAAGGGGCTAAGTGACTTGGCCATAGCATCTGAACTGTTGAAAGCCTCTATGGACTACGGCAGTGGCGGTGGGTGTTTTGTCTAGCCTGGCTGAATCAGAGACACAATCGAGTGCTGATTCAGCCCCTAGTGATGATTTCTGTGCCCAGGGAAACTGTGACTGTGCCCAGCACCTCTACAGGGAAGGCCCCGGTGAAAAGGGGCCTCGAATATGGAAAGGGAGAGAAAAGGAAGAGGAGCGGAGACAGCAGTGCACCGCCATTGTCCACTACGCCACGCCACACCACCGCAAGCCCGCCACGTTCTCCCAGCCCTCTTCTCTCGTCCTCCTCGTCTGCTGTCCTGTCTCCTGAGTCATGGGTCTCCATCACCACCGAGAAAGGAAGTAGGCAGGCAATGTTACGTATGAGAGGTTATCGTAGGCCTAGTGTTCGTGTGAGTAAGTTAAGTCCCCTAGGCTAACTCCCACTAGGCAACTCAGGAGTCACGCCACCGCGGGTGACCTTGACCCAAGCGATAATCTCCCTCCAACCACCACCACCACCACCACAACACCAACACGGCCTGGGATAACCTCTCCCTTACCTACTATTGCCCAGCCTGCCTCACCCCCCGCCGCCCCAAGCACCTCCCAGCCTAGGCAGGGAACTTTAGATGCTTTTGTGTGGTCAGAGGGATCAGATTTTGTGCCTGAAGATCTGCCCTTTGACGAAAGTGAGTGTGGACTTCAGGCTGACTTCCCTGTGGACGACGATGGTGAATGTGTTGACTACCTGTTGGCCTTCCTTGACGACGAGGTTATGGAGCACATCTGTGTACCGAGACCAACAGGTACGAGGGGCAATGTGCGCCAATTCGCGAAGAAGAAGGTGAGGCTGCGACGCCATCCACGTCGCGGATGGCATCATGGGTGCCTTTGACGATCCGCGAGCTTTTTGTATTTATTGCCTTGATGTTGCTTATGCCGCACAACTGGAAGCATAAGTTGGAAGAGTACTGGGGTTCCGGCAGGCTGTGCCCAACACCAATATTCAATAAATACATGAGCCGCGATCGTTTAGGCAGCTGATGACTTATCTTCACTTCGCGAATAATGATGAGCCTTCCCAAACTGACCCATCATGGAAAGTGAGGGGAATCACTGAACATGATCAAAGATAAGTTTACGAGGTTCTTGCGCCCTTTCAAGAAAGTCGTGATTGGTGAGTCTTTGGTATTGTTCAGGGGCCGTCTTCGATTCGTCAGTACATTCCAAGCAAACGCCACCGCTTTGGAATCAAGTTTTTCGTGCTGTGCGACTGCAAGACGGGGTTCATCCTTGACTTCGTCATCTACACCGCCAGCAATGTCGACTTGGATAAGACTGACCCCCCTTGGATTCTCTGGTTCTATGGTGAAAGTGCTTTTGGAAAAGTACTTTGGCGAGAATCATGTCCTGTATACGGACAATTATTATACAGCTCCAAAACTACGCCAAGTACCTTTCTGAACACGGCGTCGAAGCTCCTGTGGCACTGTCAAGTAACAGGGCACATTACCCTGCCTTCCCAGAGGCTGAAAAGTCAAAGCGGAGACGTGCACCTGAAGAAATCTGACAAGATGCTTGCGATCAGGTGGCATGATAAGAGAGTCG
The DNA here is from genome assembly GCF_032717465.1 of Coenobita brevimanus. Taxonomy (NCBI): domain Eukaryota; kingdom Metazoa; phylum Arthropoda; class Malacostraca; order Decapoda; family Coenobitidae; genus Coenobita; species Coenobita brevimanus. The sequence goes on from NC_137039.1 coordinate 10,886,603, forward strand.
TGAACATGCTCACCACAGTACACAAGGGTGAAATGCTGGCAACAGGGAAGGTCGACAGAAGGGACTGGCGAGCCTGTGATGAAGCCTGATGCTGTAATTGACTATAACGTCAATATGCGGCTGGTGGACAAGTCGGATATGATGATTGGAGAGATTGACTGTCTGAGGAAAAATCGTCGTTGGTACAGGAAGGTGTTCTTGCACTTGATTGACATGTGCATGTTGAACGCCTTCATCCTGTATAAAATCAAGAACAGGAAGCCAGCCAACTACTCTCTCAGAAGATTCTCCAAGACTTGTGTCTACCAGCTGCTTCAGCGTTATGGCCAGGTGCTTTCAACAGGTCCCAAACGCCACCCTCACACACCTCCAGACCGCCTACAGTGTATGGCCTACCTTCAGCGACACCGCCTGGAGCCACTGCCAGCCACTGCAAAGAGGGGAAAGCACTGAGGAGGTGTCATGTGTGCAGCCACACTACCAGGCAGGAAAAGAACTTTTAGGCGCACCTCCTTGCAGTGCAAAGAGTGCAAAGTTCCCCTCTGTGCTTACCCGTGTTTTTCGACTACCACAGCCTAAGTAGATTTTGAAAATAAGGGTAAAAATATTGGGAAAAATACTGAGAGTGACAGTGATAATATTGTTTAGTTTTCTTTTACGTGCTGACAGTGACAGCCTGATGAGTGTAAATTAGTGTATGTACTTGTAAAAGCACTGACAGTTACAGTGTTTTTTTGTTGTAAATAATTGTACATAGTAATCATATAAGTATTGCAGTGACAGTCACTCCAGTGTAAAAAGATAAAAGCATATTTTCCTATTCTATGTTCTGAAATTAAAATTTTTTTGTGTATAAAATATTATTTTTATAACACTGGACAGTGACACTGATGAATAAGGCAAAAAAAAAAAAAAAAGATACAGTGAAAGTGAGCGATAGAAATGAAGTGGGTGTGGCCGCCAGGAGCGAGAATGAAGTGCCTGCCGTAAGGCTGGAATAAACTCGCGCCGCGGTGGTCTTCCTCATTCCCAGTCCACAATACTGGCAGTGACATTGATTTTATTACCGTAATAGTGACAGGCAAACGTTTGCGAAGTCCTATGATGGAAAAAAAGGAGTATACTTGTTTTTGCCGAGAAAAGGCAAATGTGACAATATTGACGGGAAGATCGCCACCGCGCTGCATGTCGGCCGTGCGCTCCGTCCATTTTAGCCTTATTTTCAGCTCTTATTTACAAATACGGATTCCAAACAACCTGTACGTTGTTGTATAAAGTGTACTGTGACAGATTGAGGCTGTGGTAGAAAGAAAACCGGGTTTCTGGAGGTGTGAGAGTGAAGACTTTGTTACCCAACTTTGCAAGTCTTCACAAGTCCTTGGGTAGTCAACGAAGGCTCAACATGTGGCTCAGGAGATAGCTGAATGTAAGTAATATATGCCTTAAAAATTTTAATGCTCTAGGGTTAATCTATGATTTTTGGCTAATATTTTTCCACAGGTACTCAGACCCCGCTACAACCCCGCCACAGGGGGGGGATCGCGCGTACACAGCCGCGTTTTAGGGGTTAACGCCTCTGTCTACAGCACCCTGTTCAGCCACCATTCTCCTCAACTCACTATAGAAGGCATCCCTTACTACTTGGTTTTTCAGCTTCCATATTTTCCTCCTAGGTACATAAGTCCTCTTTTTCATCACTTGTTCTTTAAGCACCATATCACAAGTCAATAGTTTGTGCTGCTGCACACACTCCTCACTTCCTATAACTTTAACATCCCTCACTAACGTCCTATCGGCCCTCCTAACCAGAAAATAATCTATCTGACTGCTATTTCTCCCAGACTCATACGTAATTAGCCTACTGCCTCTTTTCCTAAAAGATGTGTTGCACACAATCATGTCCATTGCCTCCCCAAACTCGGGTATCTTTTCCCCCTCTGCATTCCTTATACCATGCGCACATCCCCCCTGCACTCCTTCATAACCTTGTGCAGCTTCACCTACATGACCATTTAAGTCCCCTCCCAAAACCACTGTCTCATCGTCCCGTATACCACCCACTACACGTATTAAATCATTCCATCTTTCTCTGTTTCATCCAATCCTGCCTGTGGAGCATATTCCGATATAATCACATCTGAGTATTCTTCCTATTTGTCCACATCAAATTGAGTGGGTGAATGTAGGGAAGAATAAAGTTATGGTCTTCAAGAGAATTGAAGTCAGTGAATGTATAGTGAGGTTGGATGAGGAGGAAATGGAAAATGTGAGTTCATTTAAGTACTTGGGTGGTGTGATGAGTAAAGATGGAAGATTGGAGGGTGAAGTGCTTGAGAGAGTACAGCGAGGAAGAAAGGTTGCTGGTACCTTGAAAGCAGTGATAAGAAACAGGGAAGTGAGCATGGAAGTGAAAAAGTTATTGCATAACAGTATCGTGATACCAACTCTAACGTATGTAAGTGAAACTTGGACCTTGTTGGGGGACGCAGGTCAAGAGTGAGAGCAGTGGATGAGTTATTTGTGAGGAGCATGTGGAGTCACATGCTGAGACAGACTGACATATGAGGAAGTGAAGGAGCGTTTTGGTGTGGATTTGGAAGTGTTAGGAGAAACATATTGAGGTGGTTTGGCCATGTGGAGAGGATGGAGAGTGGAGGGCTGGAGAGGAAGGGGGAGACCAAGGATGAGCTGGAGGGATGGAATGGAGAGGTATGTGAGAGAGGGGGGTGTGAGCTGGGAGCATGGCAGTGAAATGAAGGGGGATAGGGCGACATGGAGGCGATTTGTTTGTGGTCACCCTTTACAGGATTAAGGTGTCTGGCAATAGATAGATAGAAATTCAGTGGAGATAGGGACACTTGCATCCTGGCATGCACGTGGTTTTAAGGATTATTTCATCACCAGTATATCTCGTCTGCATTGTACCAACACTGTAACATACATAAGACACTTCACATCAGTAGTTATAGTCCTGTGATTGTGAAAAATCTTGAGACTTGGCGCATTATTTCAATTACACTGCTAGACTACGCCCCACTGCACAAGTGCACAACCTTCACACAGTAGTGAAATACAAGTACAGTAAACTCACAGGTATCCAGACCTATGCTGGATAATGCATAGTCCTCCCCCCCCATCGGCTTGTTATTCAGCATCGTGCCGGTTATTGTGTTTATTATCCATCTTAACCCTCTGTCTTAACAACTTCCCCTTGAGTAAAAGATGGAAAATTAAGAATAAAATGCAATACAGTAATATTAAAATACTGTAATACAATAATACAGTGCCAGTTGGCTAATGAACCAGTTGGTACACCTCAACGCCAAATATTGCATAGGACATTAGTTACGTCCCGAATCGGTGCCGGATATTGCTTCAGTAGAGCTGAGCCAGCAGCATCGGATATTGTGATGACGGATAATTGAGAGTTTACTGTATTTAAAAAGGCATGCTTGCTATCACAAGCAAAGGGAGCGGCACCCAGTTTGCCTAGGGAGAGTGAGATCATCACTGATTGGCTACAGGATTAGTTGTGCTTCTTTCATTGGCTCATTCAGAAAAGATTAATAAGTGGTGACATAGTAGGAAATAATGAAGAAGACTGATAGAGGGCATCATGATTACAAATCACTTTAAGGTACCTGTTGCAAGATCCGGTTTACAGTACCATAGGTATGGTGAGTTATTTTCTTGACTATTATGAAACATTATAAATACCGGTACACAATTGCAGTGGAAATACCATGGAGAAGAACCCCATATTTTGGTGAGAAAGTGTCATAGACCGCTCAAGAAAAACCATTGTGCATTTGTGAGGGAAAAAAAAAATCTATCTATCTATCTATTGCTGGACGCCTTAATCCCATACGGAGTGGTCACAAACAAATCGCCTTCACATCGCCCTGTCTCCCGCTATTTCACTGCCCTGGTCCCAGCTCACACCCCCCTCCTTCATATACCTCTCCACTCCATCCCTCCATCTCATTCTTGGCCTCCCCCTCCTTCTCTCCCCCTCCATTTCACTCATATACACTCTCCTCATTAGTCTCTCGCTCTCTATCCTCTCCAAGTGGTAGGTGGGGGTGCCCATCATCCACCCACTTAGTGTACTGGTACTCTGTTTTTAGGGTAGCTTTACATTGAGTGGCAAGCCAAATGATTTAATGTAAACAAGGAGACCATTTACAACACTGGGTGGTAACCCTGTAACCAACTAACACGTGTTCCCTATGTGACAGCAAGTGGGTTTTCGGAGGGTTAGTGCCCCACCCTGGAAAACAACTCACTAAAAATATGAAAAAAAAAAAAAAAATGAACACATTAAATGGTATGATCAAAGAATGATCTGGTAAGGACCAAAGAATGAGTCTCTCTAATTTACATAAAGTCTGCAAATTTGTGGGAATTATCAGTAATCCCTGTAATAACTGGATGCCCAATTCCTGGACACCCCAGTTTCCAGACATTTTGGGTCTGGGCCTTCGGAACCCAAATATGGCCAAAAAACGAAAAAAAAAAAAAATCCCCCCAAAATCCAAATTTTTTCTCACCCGTAATTTGAAATTGGCACGCAGCGCTGGACAGCTGTGTTTACACATGGTCCCTCCCCCCTTCCTTCCTCCCCCCTCCCCAGTTACCACCTAACTACCATCTTGAGTAGATGCTCATCGCAATGGATACCGCACGTGCTTGTTTTTGTGAATAAACAATGAATTAACTGCAATACTCCGCCACTAAACCATGTGGGAATTTACAGTGTTGTGCAGTGTTAAGAAATTAGAATTTAGAGTGCAAAAGATTAAGTGTGGAGTGGAAACTGGCAGTTGAAAATGGTGTGGTGCAATTAAGAACAGAATGTGCAGTGTTAAACAATTATAACTCACAGTGCAAAGAATTAAGTGCAGCACAACACTAGAATGTAAGAGGTGTGTATGAAGAGGTGAAAGAGAGAGAGAGATTGTCCAGGTGCTTGAGGGTGCAAAAGTTGATGTATGTGGAGTAACTGAAACTAAATGGAGAGGTGAGAGTGTGAGAGAATGGGAGTATGCATGGGGTATATGTGCAGGAGTAGGTGAGAATGAGAGGGCAAAAGAAGGAGTGTGTATAGTTGTGAGTAAGAGATGGAAGAAGAACATAAGAGAGTATGGATCAGTTGGGTCAAGGATTGTGTGGGTAACATTGAAAGTTGGAATACAAATGTGGGCGATTGTGTGCGTGTATGCACTAACGCAAGATCGTGCAAGCAGAGTGAGAGAAGAGTTCTGGACGAATGTGGAAATGTGCATGGGAAAGTTTGGAAGGAATGAGAGTTTTTGATTGGTGATATGAATGGTAAAGTAGGGAATGTGAAGGTGGATGGAATAGTTGGTGAGTGGGGTGTTCCTGCTAAGATAGATGAGAATGGCAGTGCGTTAGTGGACATTTGTGCTGGGAAGGGGTTGGTGATAGCCAATATCTCTTCAGGCACAAAATGATCCACAGGTATACATGGCCAGTGATGAGAAGAGTGGGTGGTGAACTGTATGAAAGGAAGGCAATGATTGATTATGTGTGTGTGAATGAAAGGATACGAAGATGTGTAATGGATGCAAGAGCTTATAGAAGTTGGGGGAGTTGGCTTTCTGACCACTACTTGGTGGTGGCCAGAATCAAGATCCAAATAAGATGTAGAAATAGAAGAAAGGAAGGACGGGAAGAAGGAGTATTTGCAAGGAGTGTGGAAAGGTTACAAGAGGATGAGAAAAAGACAGAATATAAGAGAGAAGTGGAGGAACGATTGGGCAAATATGAATTGGAGCAGATGGGGGACGTGGAAGGTGTGCAGGATATTCACAGAAGAAATATGTACTGCATGTGATGTGGTGTGTGGGATGATGAGAAGACGGAGGGGGGTGCAAGGAACAGCGTGGTGGAATGAAGAGGTGAGACAGGCTGTGGCACAAAAGAAGAAAGCATACAATGAATGGATGAGAAGTAGGGGCGTGGAAGAAACTGAGAGGCGGAAGAGAGAGTTATGTAGAAAGAAAGAGAGAGGTGAAAAGATTAGTAAGAGAGAGTGAGAAGAGAGTGTATGAGGAATTTGGAAGGAATTTGAGTGTAAAGTGGAGGGACTGTAAGAAAATGTTCTGGAAAGAGGTGAAGAGAGTAAGACAGGGTGGAAGTGAAGTTAGCAGGGGAGTGAAAGATTAAAATGGTAGATAACTAGTGGAGAAGGGAGAAAAAGTGAACAGATGGAGAAAACACTTTAAGGAATTGTTGAACATAGAGGATGGAAGTAATACGAGTATAAGTGGCTGGGGAATGGCTAGGAGGGAGGTGAGAAGATAGGAAGAAATCAGTAGGATAGAAGTTGTGGAAGCAATGAAGAAAGTTAAATTGGGGAAAGCCCCAGGAATTGATGGGGTGTGTGGTGAAATGCTGAAGCATGGGGGACAGGGATGGGGTCAATTATGAATTGAATTGGAATTGAATTGGAATTGATGCGAAAAATGCATGAATTGGAATTGAATTGAATTGAAAAAAAATATTTTCAAAATAATTGAATTGATTTGGAATTGATATCGAAATAATTAGAATTGAATTGGAATTGATACCAATTAATAGCATGAATTGATATGAATTGATACCAATTAATAGCAATGAATTGATATGAATTGATTGATGTTACTAAAAATAAATATTGTGATCAGACATTATAAAATACTGTATAGTTTACTGGCAACTTGGCAAGTGCCAACAATGTATGCATAACATAGCTTAATTTCAATTATATTGTGATGTTTGGCAACATTATTCATGTAATCATATCACAGTAGGCCTGGTAAACTTAAACTATGTTCTTTACATATAGCCTATGTTTTAATAATATAGGCTATTTAAGAATGTGTTCTTTTCCTTATAATTGTCTCTACAATTATTAAAAAAAAATTTTGTATGATGTCATGTTCAAGAATGGCAGGTTTGAATCCTGTCAGTTTGCCTGGATGAGCTGGTGTGTACATGTCCAGTACATGTCCTGCCTAACCTGCCATACCCTGTTGGCCAGTGTGCAAAGTTCAGTAGTGTGGTGGAAACCACTGGCAGCTGGTCTATGATAAGTGGCTTACTCTGCTTTAAAAAACAAATCCTGTGACAAAAATGCCACTAAAATCAAATGTACATAGCCATTTCAACATGCCTACTAGTTCTAGTGAATGCAAACCAGGAAATCTTAAAGCTGTTTGCCGTCACTGTAACCAGCCTGTTGGTGGATCTACCAAAGCAACATCAAACTTCAGGAGGCATTTAGAGGTGAGCATTTGGTTACTTTAGTAGTACCTGATTAGTATTTTAGACAGAAGAAATTAAGAAGAATTTCTTTAGATATTCAGTACACTATGGCTACTACTGTATGAGAGAGAGAGAGAGAGAGAATTTTATTACCCTCTTTCTTTACACTTTTTCAGTGTACTTAGTCTATCTATCTATCTATTGCCAGACGCCTCAATCCCGTTTGGGGTGGCCACAAACAAATCGCCTCCAAGTCGCCCTGTCCCCCGCCATTTCACTCCCCTGCTCCCAGCTCACACCCCCCTCTCTCATATACCTCTCCACCCCATCCCTCCATCTCATCCTCGGCCTCCCCCTCCCTCTTTCCCCCTCCACCTCACTCACATACACTCTCTTCGTCAGTCTTTCACCCTCCATCCTCTCCACATGGCCAAACCACCTCAGTGTGTTCCTCATAACGCTTCCTATCACATCCACATCAACACCACAACGCTCCTTTATATCCTCATTCGTCAGCCTGTCTCTCCACGTGACTCCACAGGCTCCTCTTAAATAACTCATTTCCACTGCTCTCACTCTTGACTTGTGTCCTTCCAACAACGTCCAAGCTTCACTTCCGTACGTTAGAGTTGGTATCACAATACCGTCATGTAGTAACTTTTTCACTTCCATGCTCACTTCCCTGTTTCTTATCACTGCTTTCAAGGAACCAGCAACCTTTCTTCCCTGCTGTACCCTTTCAAGCACTTCACCCTCCAAACCTCCATCCTTACTCATCACACTACCCAAGTACTTAAACGTACTCACACTTTCCAATTCCTCACCATCCAACCTCGCTGTACATTCACTGACTTCACCTCTCTCAAAGACCATCACTTTACTCTTCCCTACATTCACCTTTAGATTCCGTTTCTTACACACTCTCCCAAACTCATCCACCAAGCCTTGCAGCTCTCCTTCGTCTTCACTCAACAACACAGTATCATCTGCAAACAACAGTACAGGGAGTTTCCAAACACTATCCTCTCTCACCATGGCCACTCCAACATCCACTACCCTACCTTGTACCTCTTTTATTACCCCATCCATGTACAGATTGAACAACCATGGAGACATGACACATCCCTGTTTCAACCCAACCTTCAAAGAGAAAAAATTCACTTAGTTCACCATCCACACGCACTGCAGCCTTCGCACCATCGTACATACTCTTCACAGCATTCAACAACTTTCCATCTACTCCATATATTCTTAACACTTTCCACAATCCTTGTCTATCCACCCTGTCATATGCTTTCTCCAAATCCATGAATGCCGCATACAACTTCTTTCCCTTCTCTAGAAACTTTTCCACTAAAGATCTGAGAATGAATATCTGATCTACACAACCTCTTCCCTTCCTAAAGCCTCCCTGTTCTTCTCCAACTAATTTCTCTGTTCTTTCTCTAACTCTGTCAATAAGTATCCTACCATACACTTTTCCTATTATACTAAGAAGACAAATGCCCCTATGGTTACCACACACTTCTTTTTCCCCTTTTCCTTTGTACAAGGGAATAATTATACCTGACTTCCAATCCTCCGGGACTCTACCTTCCTCCCAGGCCAATCTGCACATCTTCCACATCCATTCTACTACTATCTTTCCCCCATGCTTCACCATTTCACCACACACTGCATCAATTCCTGGGGCTTTCCCCGATTTAACTTTCTTCATTGCTTCCACAACTTCTATCCTACTGATTTCTTCCTGTCTTCTCACCTCCCTCCTTCTCCCAGCCATTCCCCAGCCACTTATACTCGCATTACTTCCATCCTCTACGTTCAACAATTCCTTAAAGTGTTCTCTCCATCTGGTCACTTTTTCTCCCTTCTCCACTAGTAATCTACCATTTTTATCTTTCACTCCCCTGCTAACTTCACTTCCACCCTGTCTTACTCTTTTCACCTCTCTCCAGAACATTTTCTTACAGTCCCTCCACTTTACACTCAAATTTCTTCCAAATTCCTCATCCACTCTCTTTTTACTCTCTCTTACTAATCTTTTCACCTCTCTCTTCCTTTCTACATATAACTATCTCTTCCGCCTCTCAACCTCTTCCACGCCCCTATTTCTCATCCATTCATTGTATGCTTTCTTTTGTGCCACAGCCCGTTTCACCTCTTCAGTCCACCACGCTGTTCCTTGCACCCCCCTCCGTCTTCTCTTCCTTCCACACACCACATCACATGCTGCACATATTTCTTCTGTAAATATTCTACACACACCTTCCACGTCTCCCATCTGCTCCAATTCATATTTGCCCAATCGTTCCTCCACTTCTCTCTTAAACTCTGCCTTTTTCTCATCCTCCTGTAGCCTTTCCACTCTCCTTGCAACTACTCCTTCCTCTCGTCTTTCCCTTCTTCTATTCCTCCAACTTTCTTGTACTTTAATTCTGGCCATCACCAAGTAGTGGTCAGAAAGTCCACTCCCCCAACCTCTATACACTCTTGCATCCATTACGTACTATTTGTTTATTTGGTTTAAGTCAACACATTTGATATTTATAGTTATTAGTGCAGTTGCAGTCATTCATAAACTATACTGTACTGTAATATCTTTTTGTGCTTTTGGGTTTGGTATTGTACCTAACTAGAACCTAGCCTAACCTCTTGAAAGCTGAACAAAAACAGGCTGAAATAGGGTTATTAGTTGTAAGGTATGTATTAGCTGTATGAAAAAGAAAAGGAAAGACAGGTGTTTGTTAAAATATACTGTAATATTGTCTTTTTGTGCCTTTGGGTTTAGTAATGTACTGGTACCTAATTAACCTAGCCTAACCTCTTAGAAGCTGAACCAAAACAGGTTGAGATAGGGTTATTAGTTGTAAGGCATATATTAGCTGTATAAAAAAGAAAACAGGAAAAACTGGTTTTCAATAAAATATGCTGTAATGTAGCCTCTTTTGTGTGCTGTACCTATCTAACCTAGCCTAACTCTTTAAAAGCTGAACCAAAACAGATTGAGACAGAGTTATTTGTTGTAAGATATGTATTAGTTGTATAAAAAAAGAAAAAGGAAAAACAGTTTTTTTTTTTTTTTTTTTAAATATACTGTGGCCAGTAGTGGATTCGGACTGCCGACCATCAGATCAGTTGCTGAGTGCTCAACCAACCGAGCGGATTTTGAACTATTACCATCAGGTCAGTCACCAAACGCTCTACCAACCGAGCTGGGGCTCTGGGTAGCTCGGCTGGTGGAGCGCTTGGCTACTGATCTGATGGTCGGTAGTTCGAATCCATCGCTGGCCAGTGGCCACCTTTGGAGGGAAGTAGTGTAGCAGTCTCCTGTAATTCTAGCGAGGCTACATAGTAATATGGCTTAGCTCTATGGATTAATTTCCATTTTTATATCAGTCAAGCCAGCTGGATCCCCTAACAGTATTATATGTAAACTCTGTACATGGGTGGGAAGTTTTGTTCAGAGCCTTGTAAAACTAAATAATTTATTTTCCCTTGTTTTTCTTTTCAGAAGAACCACCCAGAAATCTATGAAAAGCTCGATATTCCACCAGCAGATCCACAACAGCCCTCAATGGTTAGCTTCATGAAAGGCAGTACCAAAGGAAGCAAGTGAACATCCACGAACTCACGGCAGATTGAACTTACTAACTGTATTGTGAACTTTATTGCACATGATCTCCTTCCTCTATCCCTGGTTGATAGTGAGCGATTCCGCATGCTCATGGTGACTGCAGAGCCAAAGTTTTCAATGCCTAGTCGTAAGCATCTGAGTAGTGTACTTCTACCACAAAAGTCAAACAGTGTTCAGTCCCGGTTGAAGACCAAGTTACAGAAAGCCCAGAGTTTATGTGTGACAGTTGATTTGTGGTCCAGTAGGGATATGAGGTCCTTTATAGGTGAAACTGGTCATTTCATACTTGACTACAACATGAATAGTGTTATGCTGGCATGCCGTCGCTTTAAAGGCGCCCATACTTCAGAAAATATCTATGAGCTTAATCAAGAAACAATGGTCCTCTATAATGTTGGGAGTAAAGTAACTACCATTGTTACAGACAACGCAGCAAATATGGTGAAGGCATTTACTCTTTTCCCAATGGAGCAACTTGAAGATGATGACGATGGTGATGATTTTGGTGTCAGTGTCTGTGATACCCTTCCATCTGATGATACAGCACCTACAAAGTCTACAGTGTATGAATATCTACCCCCAAATCGCAGTCCATGCTTTGCTCATACTTTGCAGCTTGTGGTAAAAGATGGCTTGGAGAACGATAGTCAGATCAAGCAATTTCTGGCAAAAGTAGCAAAGCTAGTTAGTTTTTGTAGGAAATCAACAACTGCTACAGAAGTTCTATCAAATGAATTAAAGCTCCAGATGGCAACATGTACACGGTGGAATAGCCAGCTGATGATGATAAGGTCAGTGCTACGTGTTTCATCTGATGTGTGGGACAAACTTGACACTCCTTACAAGTTGAAACAGTATGAGCTGAACACCATAAAAGAGCTTTGTGATATACTTGAGCCATTTGAGTATGTGACACATCAGATTCAGGGACAAAACATGGTGACATCTAGTTTGGTAATTAACTGTGTCCGTGCCCTTCGGGCTGCTTTAGCTAATCTTCATGAAGTGCATAAGTGCAAACTTGTTTCTACACTGCAGGCCTCTACAGAAACTCGCCTGAGTGAGTTTGAGTCTGTGGAGGATTTCCAGCTAGCTGCCACCTTAGACCCACGTTACAAGCTGGATTGGTGCCATGACAATGAAGTCGAAGACATTCCTGACCTTCTGACTAGGAAATACAATGCACTGAATGCAGCATGCAGTGGGTGTGGGGCTTCTTCATCTACTGCCCCTGAAGAACCACCACCGATAAAAATGAACAAATTCTTTGCTTTGGTGAACCGGTCCTCTACACCAACAGCAAGACCATCAGAAACCGAGGTTTCACTCTACCTCAGCCAACCATGTATACAAGAAGACAGTGATCCCCTTGGCTACTGGAAGGCCAAACAAAGTGAGCTTCCCATCCTCACTATACTTGCAACAAAGTACCAAGCCATTCCTGCTACATCGGCTCCTGTTGAAAGACTGTTTTCTGTTGCTGGCAAGCTTTTCAGGCCTGAAAGGTGCAATTTAGGTGACAAAAAATTTGAAGAATTGATGATGATCAGATGTAATTCTGAGTAACATTTTTCCAGGGCCAATTTTGAAATTCTAATTTTTGTTCCAAAAAAAGAAGTAAGTTTTATGTTAAGGATATTGGACAGTATTGCGACTTGCAACAGTGTTGTTGATTTAAAGGAAGTTCTTTGTTAAACATGAAAATTGAGATCTAATATTAACAATATACAGTATGTAACCTTGAAGTTGGTGATAAATTTTTGGAAAATAGATATGTGAATGAATAAACAGTTTTATTTTTCCTCTTGATATTACTGGGAGTACCTGGGTGGCATAAGATTTAAATAAGTACCTTCAATTGGAATTGACAGGCTTATAAATTGAATTGAACTGGAATTGAAAACGTATTATTGAATTGAACTGGAATTGAAAACGTATTATTGAATTAATTGGAATTGAATTGAATTGACAAGCTTATGAATTGAATTGAATTGGAATTGAACATTTATTTTTCTAAATGAATTGGAATTGAATTGAATTGAATAATTCACATTTTACGTTGAATTGGAATTGAATTGAATTGGTAAAAATTAATTGACCCCAACCCTGATGGGGGAGAGATAGTAGTAGAATGGATGTGGAAGATGTGCAGATTGGCCTGGGAGGAAGGTAGAGTCCCGGAGGATTGGAAGTCAGTTATAATTATTCCCTTGTACAAAGGAGAAGGGGAAAAGAAGTGTGTGGTAATCATAGGGGCATTTGTCTTCTTAGTATAATAGGAAAAGTGTATGGTAGGATACTTATTGACGGAGGTAGAGAAAGAACAGAGGAATTAGTTGGAGAAGAACAGGGAGGCTTTAGGAAGGGAAGATTGTGTAGATCAGATATTCATTCTTAGATCTTTAGTAGAAAAGTTTCTCGAGAAGGGAAAGAAGTTGTATGCGGCATTCATGGATTTGGAGAAAGCGTATGGCAGGGTGGATAGGCAAGGATTGTGGAAAGTATTAATAATATATGGAATAGATGGGAAGTTGTTGAATGCTGTGAAGAGTATGTATGATGGTGCTAAGGCTGCAGTGCGTGTGGATGGTGAACTGAGTGAATTTTTCTCTTTGAAGGTTGGGTTGAAACAGGGATGTGTCATATCTCCATGCTTGTTCAATATGTACATGGATGGGGTAATAAAAGAGATATAAGGTAGGGTAGTGGATGTTGGAGTGGCCCTGGTGAGAGAAGGTAATGTTTGGAAACTCCCTGTACTGTTGTTTGCAGATGATACTGTGTTGTTGAGTGAAGACGAAGGGGAGCTGCAAGACTTGGTGGATGAGTTTGGGAGAGTGTGTTAGAAACGGAATCTAAAGGTGAATGTAGGAAAGAGTAAAATGATGGTCTTTGGGAGAGGTGAAGTCAGTGAATGGACAGCGAGGTTGGATGGTGAGGAATTGGAAAATGTGAGTACGTTTAAGTACTTGGGTAGTGTGATGAGTAAGGATGGAGGTTTGGAGGGTGAAGTGCTTGAAAGGGTACAGCAGTGAAGAAAGGTTGCTGGTTCTTTGAAAGCAGTGATAAGAAACAGGGAAGTGAGCATGGAAGTGAAAAAGTTACTACATGACAGTATTGTGATACGATCTCTAATGTATGGAAGTGAAGCTTGGACGTTGTTAGAAGGACACAAGGCAAGAGTGAGAGCAGTGGAAGTGAGTTATTTAAGAGGAGCCTGTGGAGTCACATGGAGAGAGGCTGACAAATGAGGGTATAAAGGAGCATTGTGGTATGGATGTGGATGTGATAGCAAGCATTAGGAGGAATACACTGAGATGGTTTGACCATGTGGAGAGGATGGAGGGTGAAAGACTGACAAAGAGAATGTATGTGAGTGAGGTGGAGGGGGGAAGAGGGAGGGGGAGGCCAATGATGAGATGGAGGGATGTGGTGGAGAGGTATATGAGAGAGGGGTGTGTGAGTTGGGAGCAGGGCAGTGAAATGGCGAGGGACAGGGCAACGTGGAGGCGATTTGTTTGTGGCCACCGCGAGCAGGATTGAGGCATCTGGCAATAGATAGATAGATAGACAACACTGGATTACTGAACGTGCTTCAAGAGCATTTTCACCTCTGCCAAAGCCTTTGAGGAGGTGGCCACAGATGTGCTGTAAGTACCCTGTACACTGCTAAATATTTTCCACCCTCCTAATTCCTCATTCTCTGGTTCCTTTTCATTTATTTCATGCTATATGTCCATTACTGATGTGAATAGGGTCTTAAATATGTGCTATGCATGCCCGGTAGGGACTTATTTAGGTGGCTTTCAAAGTTAGGCTGGGTTAGGGTCCATAAGTACCGTACCAGTCTAGGAGGCAGGGGCCCAATATCCGGACAGAACCAATTTCCGGACATGCCTTTGGCTGTATAAAGGGATTACTGTATATAGAAACCGATTTCAGCTTTTGGGCAGTTAATATGAGGGCTGTCCAAAAGGAAACTAAACTTCTTAAAAATGCACCAATTAGCTGGTGTAACATGATTACAACGAGAGTGCTGTATAGCGGCAACATTGAGCTTTAATCTAACATGAGCTGCATCACGCCACGGTATGTAGTCATTAAGGTACGCATGCTTAAGTGAACGTGTGTTTAGTGCGCTTAGTGAATCTTCTTATATTTCATCTGTTGTCTGAAATCAGTGACCCGTCAAGGTGAATTTCAACTTTGGGGGGGAAAAAAGTCTGCAGGGACTAATGGCCGTATGCTTAAAGCTAATGTAGGGCCTTTCCTAAGGGCCCTATATCAAAACGGTATGCTGAAAGTTTAAGTAGGGAAAGACCCCTCAATTTGTAGGGGTTGTTCCAACATTTTTTTTAAGGGGAGGAATGCTGTGGCTTTCTCAAACCCTATATATATTTAATTATTCATAACAAAGTAACTCTGAACCTCCAGAAAGCATAGAAGTGTAAATAATTAATGTAGAAAATATTTTAACTTGCTAAAAATGCAATGCAAACATACAAGGGAACTGAACTGTTGGTTATTAAAACCCGTGGGCTGTACCTTACCGAGTATTAGGTCAAGCTCGGGCCCGTCTTTGCCCTAATGGTGGTGACATGCACTGTCATTTTTACTTTTTTAAGTACAGTAATCCCACATATTTCGCGGTAGTTACGTTCTTGTAACCCCCGCGAAAAGTCAATTCCGCGAATACTCTATTAACAATTGAAAACTTGCACTTGTGTCCACCATGCTGCCCATCACACAGTCCATGTCCATACTGATTGCGAGACAATTGGCCGTCAGACAATTCCCCGTCAAAACATGGACGATTCCCCTTCAGAACAATTCGCACCCTGGACGATTCCCCGCCATTCTATAAATATACTAATCAATACTTTGATAAATATACTTATTATTAATTAATCAATACTTTAATAACTATATTTCAGGGGGATCCAGCAAAGTCTATGTTCAGTAGCGTAGGTTCTGGATATTATTTATTAGTTGCACCTTTAGTCAATAATTAACTTGTTTCTTCCTCGCTGTAGTCGCCTTTGAATTATATTCTAGCGTCACCCATAGCTATCTTCATTAATGAAGGCGAATTGTTTTGTGTTTGTTGTGACTGCGAATTGTCCCGAAACCTCCATACTCATCCCGAAATACCTTCTTACAAGATTGAAAGCACATACTCCATTATGAAGGAAAAACGTAAACACCGTACTGTAATACACAATTATCTACACATTTATTAACAAAACAGTACAAAATAAAACTGGTGATAGCAAACACTCGCACGGTCGTTTCTTAGCTTGTCCAGTAACACAATTTTCTCTGATAAGGTCATAACTTGATCGTTTTGTCACTTTGGAGTTCTTACTAATTGTATTATTAGCCTTTGGTGAGGCTGGCTTACGTCCTGGGGCCATGTGGAAAGCAAGTGGGAGGCAAGAAGCTCATATCATAGTGTGGTTACAACCACAACAGCCACTTAAGGCAGTCAGGCGTGGACTGAAGAATGCGAGGCAGAGAGCAGTGTTGCCATACCCAAACAACGAAATTATGCTAGGGCAGTGAAAAAATTATGCTAGATTGAGCATATTTGTTCCAAGTAAAAAATGAATTATGCTAACTTGAAGCTAAATGATAAAATTCTATACATATTCGTGCAACATATTAATTATATATTGTTTACTATGAAAATATTAAAATGAACCTACATACAGTAAGAGGATAAATATCGGTATCTACCCATACTGCTTTTTCCCACGTAACTTACCGTCTTCTGATGGATTTTGATGTGATTCGTTCGATTTTGAGCATCATTTCCGTCGGAAATAACCAGATTTTGAGATATGACCCCCCCCCCATCCCCCTGAAATAATGAGGGATCTTTGGGGAATTGGGGGTTATAGGGAGGGGGGGAAACACAGAAAATGGTCATTTCCGACTGAAATGAAGCTGAAAATCGAATGAATCATACCAAAATCCATCGGAAAAACCTAGGTTTCATGGGTAAAGTACAAAGCTCAAACTTATCCTAACCTAACCGAACCAAACCGAACCTAACCTAAAACCTAACCTAACCTAACCTAATCCAACCTAACCTAACCTAACCTAATCCAACCCAACCAAGCCCAAACTGAAAGTAACCAACTATTCAAACATCTTCTTACCTTATTCGTCTCTCTCTCTCTCTCTCTCTCTCTCTCTCTCTCTGATTTGTAGCTTTTATAAAATTATTCTAAAAATATTCCATTCCATTCTAAATTATGCTAGAATGATTCTAAAACTTCTAATATGCTAAAAAATATTCCAGACTCGAAAATTTGATCAAAATTATGCTAGATATGGTAACACTGGCAGAGGGGCCACGGGAAAGGGACAGAGGGTGGCGTGAGTTTACCGCGCTACAATTGGAAGCTGTGGGAATTTCAATTTTTTTTTTTTTTTCTGTATATTCAAGGATATTTTTGTTGAACTTATTAATGCTAAGAAAATCCGCGAGAGGGCAAAACCGTAGACAAAAAATCCGCCAAAAATGCGGGATTACTGTACTGTAGTTAATGGTAGGCGAGATCCTAAAATTGACACGTGTTAACCACTTTTATACGTTACCCATGTGATTTAACTGAACATAGAACGTTCATTCAATGCTAAAGGTAACAATATAGCTCCGTTAATATATATATAACGAGAAAGGTACTATTCTTCGCTCATAGGCCAAACTATGAAGCATCGTGCCAGCATCGGTTCATCTTTGCGTTTTAATCTTAGGCACTGCAAACTGTTTTTCATTTTCTTGTAATGCCATTTTTAGTTATTTAGCAGCATTCTATTCATAATTCTTGGTAATCGTTAAGGAGACATAGGACCACCTTATTTTGCAATTTTTTCATTGCTTTAGCCTTTCATGGAATTTTTCAAGTACTCTCAAATTGTGTTTTTAAGTTTCAGTGTTTTTCATTTCTTTTAAATGTGGTAAAAAGTGCTTTAAAAAGCAGTATTTGTTCACGGACAGCCACTATCTTGTGGTGCACGAAGACAGATGGACGCCATCTTAGAGAACCATGTATGATTGAAATTACCCTCAGAGGGGGTAAGTGATGGAGGAACTCCACCAGAATCGTCTAAGATGGAATTGGAGGAGAAAGTCTGAGCGAAGAGATCTGCTTTATCAGTAGAAGAAATAGCTACTGAGCCATCAGAGTAGAAAAGAGGAGGGAAGGATGATGAGGTAAAGTTGTTAGAAAGGTTTTTGCCAAGGTGCCAGAAGGAGCGGGAAGAATTTGAGTTGGAGAGTTGAAAGCATTTACAGACTTAGCACGATTCCGGGCAGAAATATATAAAAGATGTGATTCAGGGGAGGGTTGGCTCCGGTACCTTTTATAGGCCCTCTCCTTGTGGACAGCATTAGAACAAGCGCAATTAAACCAAGGTTTTCGTGCATTAGTCAAAGGATATGAGAAGGGAATGTATGCTTCCATGCCCGAGAGAATAACCTACGTAATGTGCACGGCACACTCAGATGACTCCCGGCCATGGAAGCAATAATCATTCCAGGCAAATCAAAGAAGTACTGCCTGAGGACCTCCCAATCCGCAGCTCCAAAGTGCCACAGACGACGTTTCTTTGGAGGGTCCACAGGCTGTACCGGAGCAACAGGACAGGTTTAGGTGATAAGGTTGTGATCGAAGGAGCCCAACGGAGAGAAAAGAATAACAGTGTAGGCAGAAGGATTAGTTGTAAGGAAGAGGTCAGGTATGTTGGAGCTCTGTCCAAGGCAGCCAGGGATACTGGTAGGGTGCTGTACAAGCTGCTGTAGGTCATTAAGGATAGAAAAGGTGTAGGCTTGTTCACCAGGTGGATCAGTGAAAGGTGAGGAGAGCCAATGTTGGTGGTGAACATTGAAATCTCCGAGAATGGAGAAATGGATAGAATGTGTTCCATCGCAGAAGTAAGACAGTCAGAGAATTTTTTGATAGTTAGTAGAATTAGGAGATAAGTAAACAGCACAGATATTTAGTCAGAGAATGACAGGAAAGCCAAAGCCAGAGTGTAGAGAATTCAGGAGAATCAAGTTCAGGAACACGAGAGCAAGATAAGTCGTTGCATATATATACACAACAGCCACCTTTGGCTTTGAAATGTGTATAGAGAAAGTAGGAGGATGCAGAAAAGGGTCTGCTGTCAGTTGCCTCAGACAGCTGAGTCTCAGTTAGAAAAAGAAAGTGAGGTTTAGAGAAGGGGAGGTGGTGCTCAACAGAGTGAAAGTTGGAGGAAAGGCCGCGAATGTTGCAGAAATGAAGAGAGTCAGACAGTGGTTCCAGGCAGCTCAGGTCGTCACCAGGAGAGGGACGAAAGGTGGGGGCATTTATGGTCCCACCCCCCGGAGACTCCGAGGCCACTTTTTGCCCTGCCATGATTTTTTTTTTTTTTTAAATTCTGGAAAAGGAAGTGTAGCATGTACTGTGCATGTAGTTTGGTGTTGATAGTTAGAGAAACTTGTATTGGAGAGCATGCTGGCCTACTCTCTGTGTTACTGAGACACTGAAAAAAAGTTCAGCAAAGGGGGATGGTCGGTACCTAGTCCCGAGGGCTGATGAAACGGGAGCTCCAGCTCTCCCTGTCATCAACTTTCCATCCACCTTGGGAGGACTGCCCTGCTTGACTGGTGCTACAGTCTACTCCTACTATGACTTCCACGCCCACCACCGTCTCGCTCACTTCCAACCGCTCCTGATTTCTGTCTCACCATCAGAGGGAAATGCGTCACTGTCACAAGCACTCCTATCCTCCTGAAGCACTGTGAGGACCTTTCAAATATGTCACAATGGGCAGGGGAGGGGGGGGCCCGTGATACCTCACTCTGTACATGATAACTTCCCCCTTTTCTGAGGAAGTTTTGCCACTACCCCTTACACTGGTGACTGTCATGTCCAAAGAACATCCTACTGCACTATCACTGAGCCCCTTCGATCTCTTCTTCAGCAGGAGTTTTGTGCAGGTGGATAACATAAGGGCCCCGCCTGCAGGAGGGACAGTATCGGACACGGGGGAATCAGAAGACATCCCTCCTTACCTGGCCAAGGCATGAGATAGACTGAGCAACACTTGTGTGCTGGGGAGGGAGTCTATCCCTGCCCTTTGGTGGGAAGAGAATACATGAGTTGGTTCAAACAATGGCGGGAAAGAACAAACTGCATATCACGTCTCGGCACCTGAATCGCGACTGCATATCACGTTCCCCAGCAGTTAGGGGTTAAGGAAATGTATGAGATCTGTCCAAGAAGAAACCGAGCATTTTTAATAGTACGCCAACTAGGGTATCTGACATAGCATGATCATGACAGGGATGCTGTATGAAGGCAACTTTGAGCTTTAGTCAAACATTAGCCACATCACGCCATGTCACTTAGCCACTGAGGTATATGTGCTTGAATGAATGTGTGTTTAATGCACTTGGCAACTGTTGTAAGTTGAAAAACAAAGGACCTTGAAGAGCAATGTTTGCATGAAATTGTCTCAAATTAGGAAGAACTTTTACTTTCTGAAAAATGTCATAAAAGATACGTGGATGTATGGGCAGGATGTCAAAAAAAAAAAAAAAAAAAAAAGGTCCTCGCAGTGAGTTGGAACATTGCCATCGCGATCAAAAAAAGCAGGTAAGGGTTGCTCAAATGTGAAGGCAAAGTGTCTTTTTTTACTGGAAGGATGTTATTCATCATGAGTTTGTTCCATGTGGTCACACAGTCAATAAAGAGTTTTACTTGAACGTCCTGAAGTGTTTAATGGAGGCAGTGCAAAGGAGGAGGCCTGAGGTGTGGCCAAACAAAACCTGGATCCTGCACCATGACAATACACCTGCTCATGCGTCGCTCCTTATCTGTGACTTTCTGGTGAAGCACAAGACAACTATCATCCCCCAGCTGCCCTACTGTCTGGATTCACGGCTGTATGCTTAAACACATATGGAGAGGCCCTGCATTGGTCCCTACCTTATACACTAAGGAAAGCACAAACTAGCCCTCAGTTTTTACATGGTTTGCTAAGAGAGCATTAAGGGAAAGGGGGCGGTTGGTAGCCCTGCATGAGCAGTTGGTATATCAGAAAAGCTCCTGTGGAATTGCCGTGACTATTCTTTGTCCAGACAATGTCAATCAACAATGAAATAAAATAATTTCCAGTAATTTTTTTTTTTTATATATTAGCACTTGTTAGTACGTATACTTTATATAGTTTTATAGTTTTAAACTTTTCAATCAATGCTTTTGTTGTAAATATGATAATTAGTGCTGGAGATGGATTAGGTTAGGTTAGGATATATTTGGTTGTTACCCTAAAATTGGTTTGGGTAGCCTAAAACAAGTTAGGATAAATAAGGTTGGGTTGAATAACCAAAATTTATGTTAGATTTGGGTAAATGAGCACTAATACAGGGCAATCTTGCCGAAAAATGGAGTTCACCAGTCTTCGCACACAGGTTAGGATAAGTTTGGTTAGGTTAGCATAAAATTGGCTAGGTTAGTCTAAAATAGATTGGGTAAAGTTAGGATAAATAAGGTTGGGTTGTTACAAAAATCTAGGTTAAGTCTGGATAAGTAGGCACTGCAGAAATCCCTGAAACTGTTCACTTCCTTCACAGTGAACTCCATCACTGCTGTTGTGAAAAAGCAATGAAGAAGTCCACTGCAGAAGAAGCTCTGTTGCAGGGAAATTCTGGCTACACTCCTGCATTTGTGTCATCAAACACAGGTACCTTAGGCTGAAACCCCATCCCTTCCTCCCACACAAAGGTTTCTGACCTACCTGTCCTTGGCTCCTGTCGTGTTTGCCGTGCCCTGACACAGAGGTGTGGTGGCAATTCCGCTGACTCACCACTAGATGAGGCAGGTGATGATGCTGGTGACGGTGATCGTGGTGGTGATGGCATTGGTGAAAGGCATCAGCGGGCACGTGCCTGCTGGCATACACCTGCACCAACATAACCTGATTTGCCAGGTTGTGGTGATATGGCACGTGGTGAGGCAGGCCAGCGTGGCTGGCCTTGTGGTGAGGCAGGCTGGCATGGTGAGGCCTATAGTGATGCAGGCCAGCATGGTGAGGCCTGTAGTGATGCAGGGTGGCGTGGTGAGGCACGTGGCGATGCAGGTTGGCGTGGTGAGGCAGGTGGTGAGGCCTGTAGTGATGCAGGCTGGCATGGTGAGGCACATGGTGATGAATGTAGTGATGCAGGCCATGTGGGTGAAGGTGGTGGTGATGATGATGTATGAGTGGAAATTTCCACCCTAGATTGCTCTCATGCCCGGCGGCTCAACCTGCGGCGTTTTTTCTTCCCGCCAGCCTCCTCCTTTCTTTCACTCTCTACCTTCCCGGCCACTTTCTCCACTATGCGTATATCACCCTCTGCAGGATCATCAACTACATCTGATCCTTCATCATCAGAAAAGGCTGATGATTGTACAGATGGAAAATATCGGCACACAGTGGAGAGTTCATAGGCACTCTCCTCCTCTGATGCGTATTTTTCCATATTCAGCATCACTATATCTGTTTCCCCAGAGGAGGAGTCACTTTCCCCACTCACAATGGGCAATAATGGTATATCTTACTCCCCCCCTATTCATTGGTGTTAAGTAGATGGGTGTGGGCGGTCGGCTAAGGGTTCAGACACAGGAATATGGATTTGCGTAAGTCTATCCATCATGGAGGTATGCAGGCAACTAGAGGATGATTGGGATGCATGCGGGAGGGTTGCCAGCGGGTGCAGGTGGGGGAAATAATCAGCTGAATATTCAGACAATGGTGCGAAATACTAGATCATGTATACACGACTCCCAGACCTCCTCAGGAGGACCAGTATATATGTCACCCGGACAGGATGGGTTAAAAAGGAGTGAAAGGTTTTATGTTAATAGTGGAGTGTGCGTTAGAATGGGAAATACTGTGAATGATTGGTTTTCTGTGAGAGTGTGGCTGCAACAGGAATGTGTGATGTTGGCTTGGTTGTTTAATGTTTATATGGATGGTGTTGTAAGGGAGGTGAATGCAAGAGTGTTAGATAGAGGTCTGAGTCTGGTGAATGCTGATGGATGAGAGTGGAATCTCAGTCAGCAGCTGTTTGTAGATAATACTGCACTGGTGGCTGATTTGGGGGAGAGATTGAGGCATCTGGTAGAGGAGTTTGGAAGGATGTGTGAAAGGAAGAAACTGACAGTGAATGAGAGTAAGAGTAAAGTGATGAAGTGTACGTGGTTGGTAGATAGTAGGAGGGTGAATGCAGTTTTGAATGATGAGTTGCTTGAGGAGGTAGAGTGTTTTAAGTATTTAGGGTCACATGTTGCCGTGGATGGAAGAATTGATGTAAATGTGATGTTTAGTATGAATGAAGCAGGAAAGGTGTTGGGAGGAATGGAAAAAGTGTTCTGATATCAATCACTTAGAATAGATATAAAGAGAAAGTTGTATGAGGGAGTAGCAGTACAGACTGCGATATATATGGGGCTGAAACATAGAATATGGGAGTAGCAGAAATGAAGAGATTGAATATAATGGAGATAGGTGTCTGAGGAGTATGTGTGGAGTCACGCATATGGATCGAGTGAAAAATGATGAAGTGCGAAGGAGAACTGGAGTTATACTAGAGATGGCTGATTGAATTGACCAGAGAGTGTTAGGGTGGTTTCGGTATATGGAGAGAATGGATGAGTAGCGATTGGTGAAGAAGATAACTATATTTGATGTGAGAGGTGTATGGCTGAGAGGGAGACCACGAATAGGATGGATGGACAGTGTGAAGAGAGCGTTAGATGTGAGAGGGATGTCTGTAGAGTAAGGAAGAGTGGCTGCATGTAATAGGGATGAATGGAGAGTAAGGAAGAGTGGCTGCATGTAATAGGGATGAATGGAGAGAAAATGTGAATGCATAAATGGAGAAATTATGAATGCATAAATGATGACGTAGCCTGACGAAATGTTTTCCCACATCTGGTCTGATCAGCTGATTAGGTCAGGTGTGGGAAGGGGATGGGTCCATTATGATGGGGCTGGGGTAAACCAGCTCTGCTGTCCCTATGTCCAAACCACCTCAATGTATTTCTCCTAATCTTCTCAACCACATCCACGTCCACCCCACAACGTTCCTTCACTTCTTCATTCGTCAACCTGTCCCTCCATGTCACTCCACAGGCTCCTCTCAAGTAACTCATTTCCATTGCTCTCACTCTTGACTTGTTCCCCTCTTCCAAGGTCCATGCCTCGCTTCCATACCTTAGGGTAGGGATCACAACACTATCATGCAGTGACTTCTTCCATACTCACCTCCCTATTTCTCATCACTGCTTTCAGTGAACCAACAACCTTCCTTCCCTGCTGTACCCTTTCATGCACTTCATCCCCCAACGTTCCATCCTTACTCATCACACTACCCAAGTACTTGAATGCATTCACATTTTCCAAATCCTCACCATCCAACATCACTGTACATTCTGTGACTTCATTCCTCTCAAACACCATAACTTTACTCTTGTTTACATCAACTTTCAGATTCCTCCTCCTACACACTGTCCCAAATTCATTCACCAAACCTTGCAACTCCCATTCATCTTCACTCAACAATACTGTATCATCAGCAAACAGCAACACTGGAATCTTCCAAATCTCACCCTCATTCATTAAAGCCACTCCCACATCCACTGCCCTACCTTGCACCTCCTTTACAACCCCATCCATGTATATATTAAATAGCCATGGAGACATCACACAACCCTGTTTCAGTCCCACATTGAGATCAAAGAACTCACTCAGCTAACCATCCACTCGCACCGTAGCCCTAGCTCCTTTGTACATACTCTTCACAGCACTCAGCAATTTCCCCTCCACTCCATATATTGTTAATACATTCCACATACCTTGCCTATCTATTCAGTCATAAGCTTTCTCCAGGTCCATGAAGGCAGCATACACTTTCTTTCCCTTCTCTAGATACATCTCCACTAAACATCTTAGAACAAATATCTGATCTACACACCCTTTTCCCTTCCTGAATCCCCCTTGTTCTTCTCCAACTAGCTCCTCTGTCATATGCCTAACCCTATCAATGAGTATTCTACCATATATTTTTCCAGTCACACTAAGAAGGCAAATACCCCTATGGTTACCACATACGTCTCTCTCCCCTTTTCCTTTGTATAAAGGAACAATTATACCTGATTTCCAGTCCTCTGGAACCCTTCCCTCTTCCCAAGCCAATCTACACAACTTCAATATCCACTCCACAACAATCTTACCTCCATACCTCAGCATTTCACCTCACACTACATCAATGCCTGGGGCCTTTCCCATATTGATCTTCTTCATTGCCTCCGCTACTTCTGCCCTACTGATCTCTTCCTCCCTCCACTCATCTCTTCTTCTTCCAGCCATTCCCCAACCACTTATACTTGCACTGCTCTCACTCTCTACTGTACATTCAACAAATCCTCAGAGTGCTCCTTCCATCTCAATTTCTCTCTCTTCTCCACCAACAATCTATTATTCCTGTCTTTCACTCCCCTACTATTTCCCCTTTCACACTGCCTTACTTTCTTTACCTCCTTCCAAAACAATTTCTTACTCTTCCTCCATTTCACACTCAGATTCCTCCCAAATTCTTCATCCACTTTCTTCTTACTTTTATTCAGCAGTCTATTCACCTCCCTTCTCCTGCTCACATATACCTCTCTCTTCTCTCTCTCATCTTCTCCCCTACGTCTACTTGCTAGCCATTCATTATATGCCTTCTTCTTTTGTTCCACATCTTGTTTCACCTCATCATTCCACCATGCTGTCCCTTGCACACCCTTGCATCTCCTCCCCACTCCACAAACCACCTCACATGCTGCGCCTATCTCTTCCGTGAATATCTTTCATACGTCTAAACCCTTTCCATCTGCTCTAACTCATACCTTCCCAATCTTTCTTCCATTATGCTCTTATATTCTGCCATTTTCACACTATCTTGCAACTTCTCCACTCTTCTCACAGAAGCTGTTTCCTCCTGTCTTGTCCTTCGTCTCTTCAGCTATCATATGATGGTAAACTATGTTTACAGTCCCAAGCAGCACCAAAGAGATGGACACCATCTTGTGCTGTGCTGAAGACAGTTGGACACCATCTTAGAATGGTGTTTTTGGCACAAAATTACCCTTATCAGTGCTGATTTATCCAAAGCTACCCTAAGTTTTGACACAGCCCAACCTGCTGGTTTCATGCCATATAAAGTGCACTCCCCCCCCCTCCAAAAAAAACACACACACACACACACACACACACACACACACACACACACACACACACACACACACACACACACACACACACACACACACACACACACATACACACACAAAGTAGGGTTACCATTCCCAACCCTCTAACTATTGTCCAATTGCTTTAACATCCTGTATCTCAAAAGTTTTTTATTCTGTTCTTAATAGAAAAATTTTAAAGCATCTTTCCTATCACAACCTTCTTTCTGATCGTCAGTATGGGTTCCGTCAGGGACGCTGCACAGGCGATCTTCTCACCTACCTTTCAGACTCCTGGTCATCCTCCTTTCGGGACTTTGGCGTAAGCTTTGCCATTGCACTTGACATCTCAAAGGCTTTCGATCGAGTCTGGCATAAATCTTTAATTTCCAAACTGCCCTCTTACAGTTTTTATCCTTCTATCTGTGCCTTCATCTCTAGCTTCCTTTCTGGTCGTTCTATAGCCGCTGTTGTAGACGGCCATCGTTCTTCTCCTAGATCTATTAACAGTGGTGTTCCGCAGGCTCTGTCCTATCACCAACTCTCTTCCTTTTATTCATCAATGACCTTCTAAGCTGTACATCTAACCCTATCCACTCATACGCTGATGACTTCACCCTTCACCTTTCCATTCGATTCCCACAACGTCCATCTCAGCAGTTACTTCAACAGGCAAGGGATGAGGCTATGGCACACCTAATGTCTGACTTGGCTCGTATCTCTGACTGGGGTAAAAATAATCTGGTTGTTTTTAATGCATCAAAAACTCAGGTTTTACACCTATCAACCCGACAAAATCTTCCAGAGGTATACCCTATCTATCTATCTATCTATCTATAGCCCGACGCCCTAATCCCGCAAAGGGTGGCCGCAGACAAAACGCCTCCAAGTCACTCTGTCACCCACCATTTGACTCCCCTCCCCCCAACTCATCCCCCCCTCCCTCATATACCTCTCAACTCCATCCCTCCACCTCATCCTCGGTCTACCCCTCCCTCTCCCTTCCTCCACCTCACCTACATACACCCTCTTAGTCAGTCTTTCACTTATGTTTAATAATACTCAACTTAATCCTGCATCATCGTTGAACATGCTTGGGGTTTCATTTGCTCAGGACTTGTCTTGGAAAGATCATGTTACATCTCTTGTAAAATCTGCTTCCAAGAGATTGGGTGTGCTAAGCCAACTCCATTCCTTCTTTACCCCTGCACAATTGTTGATTCTATACAGGGGTTTTATCTGCCCTTGTGTGGAGTACAACTCTCATGTGTGGGGAGGCTCCCCACATACAGCTCTTCTCAATAGGGTGGAGTCAAAGGCTTTTCGTCTCCTTAACTCTCCCCCTCTTACTGACTCCCTTCAACCTCTGTCTCTTTGCTGCAGTGTTGCATCTTTATCTCTTTTCTATTGCTACTTCAATGGTCATTGTTCCTCTGAACTGTCTGCATGCATTCCTCCACTTCTACGAAAGGCGTGTAGCACCGATCTAGCAGCAAACCCTCAACCCTTTTCTGTCCAACTCTCTAATGCAAGAGTTAACCGTTACTCCCAGTCCTTCATTTATGCAACAGGTCAACTCTGGAACTGTCTCCCTCTGTCTGTATTTCCTGCTTCCTATGATCTCCAGTCTTTCAAATGCAGTGTGTCCAGGCATCTCGAAATGAACGGATGTTGAATTTGGCTCTCTCTTGTGTTTTGTTTTTCTCTTGGAAGGAACAGTTTTGTGGGCTCATTGCCTTTGGTTCCTTCTTCCTCACATAAAACACACACACACACACACACACACACACACACACACACACAGGTTGTGGTTTGGGACAGGGCTACAGATTGAGGTGATGGGTATGTAGGCCACCAGCATCAAAAGTAAATCATGTATTGGTGCTACTGTTTATTAGCTAATAATAATTTCAGTAATTCGGACTTAGATGGGCATGCATTATCATAAATACACAGAAAGCTAAGCATTCTGTGGGTTAGATATGCACACACTTCGGGGATCAAGGTAGTGTACCACACCAGGCCCTTTGATAGTTCATAAACAAAAAGCAGCTGATCCCATTGAATGTAAGATGGTGTTAAATGACTTCTATTTCATGCATTTCCACTTTAAATGAATAATTTAATCCAAAGTTATTATTTTATCCTGACCTAATTTATAATGTTTCAGTGTTTGGATAAGTTACCATTGGTTAGTTCAGGTAACATTAGGCAGTGTTATGTTAAATAAATTTAGTTATGACTGTCAGGATAGGTTAGGGTTGGCTTAGTAAAGTTAGGTTAGGTTGGTTTGGTTGAGTGGCTAGGGTTGGCTTAGTTAAGTTTGGTTAGGTTGGTTTGCTTGAGTGGTTAGGTTAGGTTATATTTGGTTGTGTTAGGTTATATTTTTTTGTTTTATTGTCCTGTGGTTCTAGAGGGTTCTGGCAGTGACAGAATGTAGAATAAGGCAGTTTATCAGCACAAGGCTGGCATTGGAAGCATCCAGTCTACATTAGGAAACAAATGTGAGCCCAAGCAGTAGTTAGCTATTGTTTGGTGGTGCAGAAGTGGCACTAGGTTGAGTAACTTGGCACCCATATTCACCACATAGGACTTGCCAGATGTGTGACACAGTCAGTGGTTATTGTTGCTGATAAAC
Source organism: Coenobita brevimanus (assembly GCF_032717465.1). Lineage (NCBI taxonomy): Eukaryota > Metazoa > Arthropoda > Malacostraca > Decapoda > Coenobitidae > Coenobita > Coenobita brevimanus. The sequence goes on from NC_137039.1 coordinate 10,915,419, forward strand.
CACAGACTGTCTGGCCAAGCAGACCTATCAGCTACAGGCATGCAACTGGCTTTGCTGGGTTGTCCCATGCAGTGAACTGATGTTCCTTTGCGGCTAACAGTGCCCCACCCTAGCAAGGTGCAGGGAATAGTGAGGAGGTTTGGTTCCTGGATGAATGCCACATTTGCATCTCTCCACCCAGTTAACAGGGGCACCATAGCAGGCTCTGCTTCACCCTATAATTGGTTATATTGTTACCAGCCAGAGTTTAATGGTTTCTGGGTTATAGGAAACTGTTGGGCTTGTCACTGAGCATAGAGCCACCTGATATGGAGAGAAGAGTAATAAAGAGTGACAGGAAGGGAAGGAAGAGGTAAGATGAGAGGAAACAGACAGAAATAAAATGAGAAGGGGGAAGGGAGAAGTCGGCAGGACTACCTTACATCAAGTGAGTGGATGATCATTGCCACCACCTAATACCTTCAGTCAGTGTTTAAATTACGTAATTACAATTGCAGTTTGTATCGTTCTTTTAGGAATACTTTACATTTAAGCTTTACTGATTTTTGTATTTCCTCAGGTCATACACAACCCTTAATAGGTATAGGGGTAAATCTGTAGCACTGTAGGTATAGAGGGTACATGCTACCCCAGGAGGAAAAAAATGTAGAAAATGCCAAACTTAGTTTTTTATTAAACACACACACACACACACACACACACACACACACACACACACACACACCAGGAGATGTTGTCAGATATGGCTAGTTCTATCTATCTATTGCCAGACGCCTCAATCCAGTTTGGGGTGGCCACAAACAAATCGCCTCCACGTCGTCCTGTCCCCTGCTATTTCACTGCCCTGCTCCCAGCTCACACCCCCCTCTCTCATATACCTCTCCACCCCATCCCTCCATCTCATCCTCGGCCTCTTCCCCCCTCCACCTCACTCACATACACTCTCTTCGTCTTTCTTTCACCCTCCATCCTCTCCACATGACCAAACCACCTCAGTGTATTCCTCATAACACTTCCTATCACATCCACATCCACACCACAACGCTTCTTAATATCCTCATTCGTCAGCCTGTCTCTCCATGCGACTTCACAGGCTCCTCTTAAATAACTAATTTCCACTGCTCTCACTCTTGACTTGTGTCCTTCCAACAATGTCCAAGCTTCACTTCCATACGTTAGAGTTGGTATCACAATATTGTCATGTAGTAACTTTTTTACTTCCATGCTCATAAAAAACAATTGAGAAAAGCAACAATATAACTTTGGTGAGTCTGGCAGATCTGTCATACAGAGAGAGGCTGGAAAAGCTGGATTTGCCTTCCTTAGAGGAAAGGAGAAAGAGGGGAGACATGATTGCAGTGTTTAGGACCATGATAGGAGTATATAAAATTGACCGAGAAGATCTGTTCGTATGGGATAAGAGAGCAACAAGAGGACACGGAATGAAATTGAAAAAGTCAAGCTGCTTGAAGGATATCAAGAAATATAGCTTTCCTTGCAGAAGTATAGGCTTATGGAATAGCCTGGACAAAGGGATTGTCTAGTCTAAAAACTTATATGAGTTTAAAGCTAAATTTGACTTACTAAGAAACAGCGACGGGAACCCACGAGCATAGCACATTTCGTGTATATCGCAATTAGGTATATTAGGTAAATACATAAATACAGTAATCACTCCAATATCCGGATCAATAGAGCCATCGGTAGGTTCGGATATTGGTTTTGTCCGGATATTGGGCCCCAGCTTATGGACTTGTACTTACGAACCCTAACACAGAGAAACACCTATACAACTCCCTCCGGACATGCATAGCACCTATTTAACACCCAAATCACACCAATAAGGCACATAAATGACTGAAATAAATGCAATAGACACATAAAATGTGGGTTTAGAAGTATGTTCATACATTAATAAACATTCTGGTACTTATGGACTCTAACCGAACCTAACCTAACCGAACCTAACCTAACCGAACCTAACCGAACTCTGAAAAACACATTCCTACTGCACATGCATGAGGTAAGTTTAGTATGGAAAGAAGTACAGTATGACACTTTCTGGTAAGTATAGTATGGGAAAAAATACAATATGAAACATTCTGGTAAATATAGTATGGAAAATAGTACAACATGAAACATTTTGGCTACTTACAGCAAGTCCCTGGCCACCTCGATGAATAACCGCCTCCTCTCGGACTCTGACAGTAAGAACGATTTCCTGAAGCACTTGCACTACACTCTTCCTGAAGTCTTGCACTGAACTTAGTCACTAACACACAGAAGTCCGTTCTTTTCACAGTGTTCACTTTAGTCCAAATAATGTTCCATTAAATTTAAGTGTTGCACATTAACTTTTCCCAAGTTTTTTTAAGTTTCCAAAGCCAAAACAAAGAAGGTTAGTTACGTTAAATTTCTTTTCTACTTAGTTTTTTCTCCCAACTTGAAAACCTTAACACAACACACCGTTTTTTTCACTGCACAACACTCAGAATTCCCGTGTGGTCTAGTGGAGAAGTTCTTGCTGTTTATTCACTGTCAGAGCCCAAGAGTATCACTGGCAGGCGTCCAAGGGGTGCATCGGTGGGTAGTGGTGATGGCGTACCGACTACAGAAGACTCTGAAGACAGCCGCAAACTCACGTCGACGGTGACTCCACTGTAGCTGATGTGCTGGGCTGTGGCTCGGAGCATGAGGGCCTGTCTTGGGAGGCAACGGAGTGGAACCAGGGCTTGGCACAGCGGGGGTCACGGGCCTGAAAAAACTGTCAATCGTTGACTGACGCAAGGACCGACGATTCTGGCGATTGATGATGCGCTGCCGGAAAGCACGCACTTCCTCCACGAGTCCCAAGGGCCCCATCTCCCTGTCGCAGTCCGGGTGTTCCAGGTAGTCTAGGACGAACTCTAGATGTTCCCGGAGTGCGCTCAGCTTGGGGATGGCTGGAGTAGTGTCCTGCTGGGCGGAGTCTGCATCATCATCGCCTTCGTCGTCGGAATCTTCGAGTTCGGGAATGACACCAGCAACCGAAGACGCGATCTCGATATCAGACAACGTCTGATACCCAGGATCGCCCTCGTCGTCGTCCAACCACTCACGAACATCGTCCACATTAACATCGTCGCCGTGCGTACGTAGCCGTGCATGGAAGTCATCCACGTCAAACCCTAGGAAATCGTACTCCACATCTGTTCCGAGAAGCAGACGAGACCAACCATTTTCAAGAGTTTTCACAGGGACTTCCTTCCATGCACTAGCCCAGTTGTACAGCGCAGACTTGATGTTGTAGCGGCGAAGGTTTTCCAAAGTCCGCTTGCCTCGAGTGTCACGTCCTTCCCTGCGCTCGTCCTCGTCCTCGAGAACCACCATCACCTCGTCCAGGAACTTCTGACGGTACAGGCGCTTTGTTGCCACGATCACTCCTTGGTCCATTGGTTGAATGAGAGCAGTCGTATTAGGTGGCAGAAACATGCACCTAATACGGCCATTCTCAGCAACCAAGTCCTTGTCGCACGGGTGGGCAGGTGCATTGTCGAGGAGAAGGAGAGCCTTTACCTGGTCGCGAGGAATTCCCAGTGTCTTCGTCTGGTAATGTATGACCTCCTTGACGAAGTGATGGTGAAACCAGTCTTTGAAAATCACAGCTGTGAACCATGCTTTCAAAGAATGGTACCAGATGACAGGAAGGACATCCATCACCCCACGAAGGCACCGAGGCTGCTTTGCACGGCCAACAATAACGGGCTTAAGCCGGTGCATGCCGTTAGCATTGGCACAACACAAAGCAGATATCCGTTCCTTAGAAAGCTTGCGGCCAGGTACACGCTTCTCCGTCTCATCGGCGAGAGTGTTCGTTGGCACCGAGCGATAGAATAGGCCAGTTTCGTCAGCGTTATAGACTTGACCGAGAGTGAGGCCCTCCCTGTCGATCAAGCCTTTCACCTTGTGCCGAAACTCGTCCACTCCATCCTCGTTAGCGTCCAATGCTTCGCCATGTGCTTTACGGTTAGTAAGGCCATGTCGCAACCTGAACGCGAAGAGCCAACCCTCGGATGCCTTGAAGTCTAGGGCGTCGTGAAGCCTTGCAAACTTCTCAGCAGCAGCCTTCAGCTCCGTTCCACGTACCATCACACCAGCTGCACGTTGCTGTCGATGCAAATCAACGTGGAGCGGTCGATCTCTGCATACTTGGGGTAAACATAACCTTCCTCTCCACGTTGCGTTTGCTTCTCGACGAGAAGTCAGCCGTGTACTGCATGAGCTTGTCTCGGGAACGCTTGATATCAAACAAAGTCGACCGGGCCAGGTTGAACTCGCGGAGAATGCGAGAGGAAGACCAACCCGCATCAACCTTCTCCAATATCTCCCGTTTCTTCTCCAGAGTCAACACCACTCTCTTCCTTTTCTCAGGAGGCGGGGCCATCATCACACACACTAAGAGTAGGGCAGAGAGCAGCAGGAGGCCTTGCAGCAAGTACGGCACCACCACAAAAGCGAGCACGTGGGCAGCCATGGCGAAGAGCGTAGGTCTTGTCGCGGTGAGAGACAGGCGGGAAGTGGGGAGGATGCAGCGGCGCTCTATCGGACGTCGGAGGAATGACGAACCAAAACAATGCTCTCACGCGGCGCGCGCGGCAAGTTCAAATTACGGACGGCAAAAAATCGATTTTTTTTCCAATTTTTTTGGATTTTCGGACCATTTTGGGAATGTTTGATCCCAGGACGATAAGGTTCGGTTAGTGGGGATGTTCGGTTATTGGGCGTTCGGATATTAGAGGGATTACTGTATTTGGAACGACTTAGATGAAAAGGTGGTGCAGGAGAAAAACATTCATGTGTGTAAAGTAGACTAGATAAATGTGGATATGGAGACAGGACAATACGAGCATTGCTCATTTCCTGTACAGTAATCCCTCCAATATCCGGACTCCCATTTTCCGGACATCCCCAATAACCGGATATTTTCATCCCGGGATCCAGTATTCGTAAAATGGGCTGAAAACCGCAAAAATTTCGGAAAAAATCTGACTTTTTCCTGCCCGTAATTTGAAGTTGGCGCGCGCGGCACGGGCAAACTGTGTTTTGGTGCGTTGTTTCCACCGACGTCCGCTAGAGCGCTCCTGCATCCTCCCCACTTACCACCCGTCCCTTGTTGTGTGTGCGCGCTCGTCGTCATGGCTGCCCATGTGCTTGCGTTTGTGGTGGTGCCTTACCTGCTGCAGGCTTTCCTGATGCTCTCATGCCTCTCCTTCGTGTGTGTGATGATGGCCCCGCTGCCTGAGAAGAGGAAGAGAGTAGTTTTGACTCTGGAGAAGAAGAGGGAGATATTGGACAAGGTGGATGCGGGATGGTCTACCTTACATATCCTCCGTGAATTCAACCTGGCCTGGTCTACTTTGTTTGATATCAATAGATCCCGCGAAAAACTCATGCAGTACACGGCTGACTTCTCATCGAAAAGCAAACACAACGTGGAGAGGAAGGTGATGTATACTCCCAAGTATGCGGAAGTCGACCGCTCTACGTTGATTTGGTATCGACAGCAACATGCTGCTGGTGTGATGGTGCATGGCATGGAGCTGAAGGCTGCTGCTGAGAAGTTCGCAAGGCTTCATTACGCCCTATACTTCAAGGCATCCGAAGGTTGGCTCTTCGCATTCAAGTTATGACATGGCCTTATCAACCGTAAGTCTCATGGCGAAGCTTTGGACGCCAACGAGGATGGAGTAGACGAGTTTTGGCACAAGGTGAAGGGCTTGATCGACAGGGAGGGCCTAACTCTCGGTCAAGTCTACAACGCTGACGAAACTGGCTTATTCTATCGCTCTTTGCCTACGAACACTCTAGCCGAGGAGACAGAGAAGCGTGTACCTGGCCGCAAGCTCTGCAAGCAATGGATATCTGCTTTGTGTTGTGCCAATGCTAACGGCATGCACCGGCTCAAGCCCATTATTGTTGGCCGTGCAAAGCAGCCTCGGTGTCTTCGTGGGGTGATGGATGTCCTTCCTGTCATCTGGTACCATTCTTTGAAGGCATGGTTCACAGCCCAGATCTTCAAAGACTGGTTCCACTGCCATTTCGTCAAGGAGGTCATCAATTACCAGACGGAGAAACTGGGAATCCCACGCGACCAGGTAAAGGCCCTCCTTCTCCTCGACAATGCTCCTGCCCACCCGTGCGACAAGGAATTGGTGGCTGAGAATGGGCGCATTAGGTGCATGTTTCTGCCACCTAATACTACTGCTCTCATCCAACCAATGGACCAAGGAGTGATCGCGGCAACGAAGAGGCTGTACCGGCGGAAGTTCCTGGACGAGGTGATGGTTGTCTTCGAGGACGAGGATGAGCGCAGGGACGGATGGGACACGCAAGGCCAGCGGACTTTGGAAAACATTTGCCGCTACAACCTCAAGTCTGCCATCAACAACTGGGCCAGTGCATGGAAGGAAATCCCTGTCAAGACTTTAGAAAATGGTTGGTCTTGTCTGCTTCTCGGAACGGATGTGGAGCACGATTTCCTAGGTTTTGACGTGGATGACTTCCATGCACGTCCACGTGCGCATGGCAACGATGTTGATGTGGACGAAGTGCGTGAGTGGTTGGATGACGACGAGGGCGATCCTGGGTATCAGACCATGTCTGATATTGAGATCGCATCTTCAGTTGCAGGTGTCAGTACCCAGCTTGAAGATTCCGATGAGGACGGCGACGATGATGTGGACTCCTCTCAGCGTGACACTACTCCAGCCATCCCCAAGCTGAGCGCACCGGGAACACCTAGAGTTCGTTCTGGACTACCTGGAGCACCTGGACTGCGACAGGGAGATGGGGCCCTTGGGACTTGTGGAGGAAGTGCGCGCTTTCAGGCAGCACATCATTAATTGTCAAAATCGTCGTTCCTTGCATCAATCAGCGATTGACAGCTTTTTCAGGCCCGTGACCCCCGCTGTGCCCAGCCCTGGCTCCACTCCGTTGCCTCCCCAAGACAGGCCCTCATTCTCCGAGCCACAGCCCAGCACATTAGGCACAGTGGAGTCACCACTCGATGTGAGTTTGCGCCTCTCTTCAGAGTCATCTTCAGTGGGTATGCCATCACCACGACCCAGCGACACACCCCAGGTCACCTGCATGTTCTACTCTCAGACTCTGACAGTGATTAGACGCCAAGAACTTCTCCACTAGACCACACGGGAATTTACAGTGTTGTGCAGTGAAAAAAACAGTGCAGTGTGTTAAGGATTTAGAGTTGTGAGTGAAAAGACAAAAATTTAATGGACTGTAACGTAAATTAACGAGTGTGTTTTGTTTAGAAAATGGTTTTAAGAGTGGAAAGACTTTAAGTGCAGAGTACAACACTTATTTCATTAAGGTTCAATAGAGTGCAAGTAAGACAAGAGTGTGCAGTGTTCAGAGAATGGAATTCTTAGTGCAAATGACTAAGTTCTGTGCAAGACTTCATGAACAGTGTACTGCAAGTGCTTCAGGAACTCCTTCGTACTGTCAGAGTCTGAGAGGAGGCGGGTTATTCACCAAGATGGCCAGGGACTTGCTGTAAGTACCCAGAATGTTTCATATTGTACTGTACTGTATTTCCCATACTTACCTCTAACACCTCATTTCACTCTTTTGTGTCCCTTATTGGTGTGAATAGTGTCTTAGGTGCTATGCATGTGCAGTAGGGAGGTGTTTTTCTGAGTTAGGCTAGGTTAGGGTCCATAACTACCAGTCCAGGAGCCAGGGACTTGTAAGTACCCAGAATGTTTAATATTGTATAAACCTACCTCAAAAAACTCATTTTATGGTTCTTTTGCATTTATTTCAGTCTTTTATGTCCCTTATTGGTGTGATTTGGGTCTTAAATAGGTGCTATGCATGTCCAGAGGGAGTTGTATAGGTGTTTTTCTGAGTTAGGGTTCATAAGTACAAGTCCAGAAGGCTGGGGCCCAATATCCGGACGGGATCAGTATCTGGACATGCCGTTGGCTCTATTACATCGGATATTGGAGGGACTACTGTATACTACAAATAGGTAAATACACACACACACACACACACACACACACACACACAAAAATGAGTAATAGAGAGAAAGAGGGAGAGAGAGAGAGAGAGATGGTGTTGGTGATGAATGGTTTTGAATGGAGTATCTCAAATCTGATGTGTGCTGATGATGCAGTTCTACTGTTTTTGCAAGTACACCAAACCCTTGTTTTTCGACCGATCGTTATTCGATGATTCGTCCTCTCAACATTGATAAATCTATACCCTTTTTTGTTGTTCGACATGGTTATCCCCGCCATTTCCACAATTCAAACCATGTATCGCCAGACAGACTGGCTGAGCTGCCTGTCCCCTGTGCTCTGGCCTGCTGATCGGTTGCCTCTTCATTTCTGTGCATTTCCTTTTGGCCTTGTGGAAAACTTCAGCACCACCATGGCTCCACCCATGACCCCCACTATGACCCCTGTCAAGCTCTGTCACATGCCCACCAACCTGAGTGAGTGTTTCATCGCATGGTCGGGTGATGACTGACGATTTTGTCAATGATTAATGAACATGTAACACATGAATCTGTTTTGGCGCCAGTTAGAATGCACATCGTAGTTTGCACTACGTTAGGTAGATTATAATCGTTGGGGGATCCTGGGGGTGAAGCCCTCAGTTTGGTTTCAGTGCTTCCAGTTAGGCTTCTGCTGCTATTCATAGTTTTAAATTGAGAACATTTGAGTTTGGGATGGTGACGTCATGTCCAGTCAATAGGATCGGTAATAAACACACCATCAGAGGCGTTCAGGTGGCTTTCTATAATATTGCTGTGTAGGTGTATTTTGTTTGTTCTTCAGTATTTTTTAAATTGAAAGTCAAATGTTAATTATCTGAGATGTATGTAGTGCTAAAATAATTTTCCTTGAGAACATAGGTCCATGAGAAAACAGCTCAAGTCCCTGAGTCACCTTCGTTCATGTTTACCAGTATTTTTTCCATCTTTATTGAATATTTTTTAAATGAAGAAGGTGGTCAGGAACCTAACAGTCTTATAGGGAAAATTGGTTCATTATTCGACTAATTTGTTATTCAACCATTTTTTATGGAATGCATTCTCATCGAACAGTGGGGGAGAGGTGTTCCGGACAGGAGCATAATAGACTAATGCAGAGTTTTGTAGGTGGTTACTGAGAGAGAAGGTGACTCCCAGTGTGATGTAGCGGTGAATGGAGAGACACTGGAATTGGTGATGAAGTTTAAATACATGGGTAAAGTGATAGAAGGGAGGAAAATGTGCAAAAGGAGTGGAAAGGAGAGTGGCACAAAGAAGGAAAGTAGCTGGTGCTATGAAGGCCTTGATAATTAACAGAGGCGTGAGTATTGCAGCGCAAGTCTCATATGAAGGAGTGTTATTGCCAACTTTAACATATGGATGTGAGACTATGGTGTGGCATGAAAATGAAAAGTCAAGAGTGAGAGCAGTGGAGATGGGACTGTTGAGCAATGTATGTGGAGTATGGAGAGTGGATAGAATGCGGAATAATGTGATTCGTGAAAGATGCAGAGCAAGGTAGCCTGTGGACATCAGAGTCAAAGAGAGTGTTCTGAGATGGTATGGTCATGTGGAGAGAATGGATGATAGTAGTCGTGAAAAAGGTATATCTGAGCATTTTTGAAGGAGGGAGAAGGCAAGAAGAAGGTTGAGAGATGCGGTGGATGAGTGTGAGGATGAGAGGTATGGAAGTTGGTGAGGCTAAGGGACTGACAAGAGATCAAGCTGGCTGGATGAATTTTGTGCGGAGAAGCATATGACCAGTGATTCGGCACCTTTTTTTGACAGCATTTGGATTGACTCTGTCGGATAGGTATATATGAAGCTACAGATAGAGCCAGGATTCTGTGGGCTTGAATGACGAGTGAATGGAAGTGTGGCCCATTGAATTGGGCAAACTTTGGCTGTCTGGACACTGCTGCACCTCACCCCGCCCTGTTGTGAGAAAGGAAGTCATGATGATGATGATGATGACAAAATATACAGGGCTACTCTTTATCATTTTATGTGTGAGTTTAACTTGAAAAAACAATGTGAATGATGATAATTCCTTACTTTCCCATCAAAAGAAAGTAATTGCTTTGAAAAAATAGAAAAATTTAGAAACTGGTTATTGAACAAACAAGATAAAGAAATAAATTTTCCTTGGCAGTACTGACCTAAGGCAAATACCCAAAACTTCATACGGGAGGAGGGCAATCTTCGTAGACCTCATACATGCCAGGAAGGAAGAAACAGAAACTTATCTATACCCTATAGGTATAGGGGGTATATCCTACCCCACTGTCCACTTCAGATATTCACTACTACCAACACAGAGCAGGAAAAAACATGATCTCTCCACCACACCTGGTCACTCATTGGCACTGACAGAGTCAAGGACGGCCATGCTGCTGCTAGCCATCGTTCGTGGTGAAACATGAAATGACATCATAGCGTGGGGTAGGAGCTGCCTGTTATTCCTATTAAGGAATTCAAGTCCAGTGATGTCTAATACTATTTCATGGTTCCATGATGTAACATTAAGTATTTTTCCGCTAGATTGTTTACTGTTCTGTATGTAATGAGTTGATCTGTGATTCAGGTGTGTGGTGAGAGAGCAACTGGACATGCACAAGGCAGCTTTCAGTCAGTTCATCAGAGGAGCTGATGTGGACTCTGCAGACTCCAGCTTAAAGGTAATGATTGTGCCAAGACTCAAATCTTCATGTTGATTCTGGCTCTGCCTTTATAAAGTGTTTTACTGTAAACCATCGTTTTGCATGACTGATGTATTATCAAGTTATACTGTGCATTATGCAAATGGAATCTGCACAAAAAGAAGCTTAAGAATCCCACTTTTTTTCTGGTATTGGTGAAAAGTGATTCATAAATTTTCCCAAAGGTCCCTCTTTTTGGCTCCCTAAAAAGTTTATTTTGTTCTCTTCAGTACCGGAATAATTCCAGTATACTATGGCTTACTGTCCAACTGTGCCACCATTGATGTTATTCATGTATTTGATGCACAGTAATAAGGTGGCAGGAATTTCTAAATACCTTCCAAAAGTAATATAGCAGTTACTTGATCATTACTCATGTAAGGAATATCATGTTTTAAGGTTTAAAGATGTATTGATCATGAATGTTGCATTAAAGTGATATTAAATGTTAAATAAATTGTATTTTATGTTTTTAACAGTTAATGTTCTACACAGAGTTTTGCAGACCAGCCCTAAACAGTACTGAAAGACACAGTATTTTGTGTTTTTCTGTTTTTATATACATTTCCATGCCCGTTATTGCTGTGCAACTTGAATAACCATAAAAATGATTTTTTTTATTTTTTTTTTATTTTTTTTTTTTTCCCCACGTAGCATAAATGAGCTCCATGCAAAATTAGGGTTCACTGGAGAGTGCTATTAACTTCATGGAGATGCTAGTCTAATGGCAGCTGTTGTTCCAGGTTCACAGCTGAAGTCAGAGCAGTGAAGCAGCCAACAACAATGTTGTCATCAGAGTGCTGCCTGTACAAAACAGGACTGTGGGCACATCTTATGTTGTGTTAGCACAGCCAACAAGAGGTACTTCAGCCAAAAACTTATGGGTTATACCCCATGTAGTAGAGCTGGGCACTTCTGCAATCACTTCCACAAACTGCAAATTCCACAAATGTGGAAGAGTGATTCCGTTTGCGGATTTGCAAATTTTACGCACATTTGTGGTTTTGCATTTGCGGAAGTACGTCCGCAAATGCAAACCTGCCTGCAAACCAGCCTGAGCTCTGAGGACTTTGAGTGGTTTGTTTGTATGATGGGTAACATGGACCCGCTGAAGATGGAGTTGTCTCAGTTGTTGGAGAAGTCTGTCTGTGACCGAGGAGCGAGGACTGAGGAGGTTAGAGCTGAGGAGTAGAGGTGGACTGGTGTGTCAACTTGTCAAGTGTGAGCTGTGAAGTGTAATAATTTAATCCATTTATCTAAATAGCAAATGAGTTACCCATGTTTTGTAGTAAAAACAGTCTAATACACTAACATAACAATATTTAAAATACTACAGAACCCCAATATTCTTGAACACATAATTATCAACATCAGCAGCGAGTTCATCCTTCAAAAAAAAAAAAAAAAAAAAAAAAAAAAAAAAAAAGTAAACTGGAGGAATATGAATTGAATTGATAAGGTTTTTCTGCTGAAAGTTGTGCGCACATTTAGCACTCACTCTTTTGTTCGTTTTTGTATGTATATGTGAAAGAGAGAGTATTGATGCAAACGATAGTGTATTCCATTAACCCTGAAGTAACCCCTGGCGTTGAACAACCCATTACAGTACAGTACTGGTGTCAGTGACATTGAGTTAGTGCGAGCTTTAAAAAAACTATGAACAATCATGGGAAGGGAACATAGGTCTCTGTTATGTTTACATGATCCTACAATACTGTCCCAAGAAGTTAGGTGGTCACTTAGTCTCATGTGTTTCCACCCATATGGCACATGCTCCGTAAATTTATAAATTCTTCTGCGAATCATAGCAAATCGCGGGTTGGGTTTAGGAAGCTAAAGATAGAAAGAAAAAAAAAAGCACATTGCTAGGTGTGCCAGACGATTCTCTTCACATCTGTAAGAAAAAGAAATTGATTTGAGAACTCTTTAAAAATCATTCCAGAGCTAGCCAGGGGTGCATGCAAATTACTGAACCCACGGCCATTGAGGGGTTAAGCCTTTAAGCCATACTTACGATTGATTGTTTCCAGCACAATGGAAGAAACTTACCCTACGCACTCAGTGGTGGATTTTGTTTCCCTATTTCCCAGCTGTAGCCTAGGTTAGGTTTGGTTAAATTATTAGGTATAGTTAAACCAGGTTAGGCTAGGTTTAGTAAAATACTTAGGACAGTCCCTTCCGCCATTATGCTGATGAATCAAACAAGAGTTGGTACAGCTGAACAACTAAAAACAACGAGGAAACATTTAACAAGAAATGTTTATGGGTAATGCATTACAGTATCAGTGGTTCATAGGCCACACAATTACTGGTAAATGTCATTATCAGGAAGGCATCAAGAAATAGGAAATTTCAAGAATTAGTGACAGGGTTTGGAAAGAAATCCTCACTTATTTGAGGGATTACTGTATATATTTTAGTTTTATTATAACTATGATTTTATATATCCCATTTAGCACTACAGACAATTTCCAAACTTCATGAAGTCGCCTATTGGTAGAATAGAGTAAATAAGAATATAATTGTAGTGGATGAGTAATTAGAGGTGATTTTTAACTCCTTGATAAAAAAAAATATCATCCTAAATAAAACTGTCATCCTTAATAAAATCCTCTAATGGTATCCAGAATCAAATTAAACTGATGCCGTGGTACTAAAGGGATACGTATGGTTTGCATTTGCAGAACCGCAAATTTCAAGAAGTTTGAGGATTTGCGGTTGCGGAAGGCTATGGTTTGAGTTTGTGGATTTGCATATGCAGAAGTGAAGTTTCGTTTGTTATGCCCAGCTCTGCCGAAGATTCCCCCTCCCCCCCCCCACATAGGAGCTGATTTTGGATGATTTACCAGCTGTAGCAGCCTTTGCAGTATGTGGTGCGGCTGTTGAAATAAGGAAGACTGGTGAGTTCAGTCTGAATTGACAGCTTGACTCACCAGTGATGGCCAGTATATTTATGGTTACAGTTCAGAAGCATTCACGTGTGTTATCCGTCGAGTGTGTCAGCAGTATATAAAGGAATAATAATCTGTATCAAAATTTTATCATATTTATATAATTTCAATTATTATCCAGTAATAGGGATAAACTTTTGACAGTTATCATTCAGTTGTAATGGGAGCATCTTATGACTGAGCACTGGTACAGTAAAGGTAACTCATGTTAATGGTAGTAGACACTAAGATTAACATTAAGGTAGGGTAACTGCAGTATGGTGGAAATAGAGAGAGGTTGAAGGAAAGATATAATGGAGGTGGTAATGGAAGAACCAAATGTAAAGTTAGAGTGTGAAGAGAGTGATATAATAATGGAGGTGAGAAAGGAAGATCAAGATGTAAAGTTAGAGTGTGGGATGAGTGATAAAATAATGGCGGTGGCAAAGGAAGAACCAGATGTAAAGTTAGAGTGTGAGATAGATGAAGAAATGTTCCGCAGTGAGAAAGAGATTATCCAGGACACAGTGTCCCTCTCACCTGAAACTCAGCAGTTCAAATGTTTAGAGTGTGGCAAAGCATTTCCTTTTAAAAGCAGGCTTATTGAACATGCAGTGGTTCATTCAGGAGTGAAGAATTTCAAGTGTAATGTGTGTGGTACATCATCTCGTCGGAAAAGTGATCTCACCAAACACCAATTAATTCACTCAGGAGTGAAGAATTTCTTGTGTGATGAATGTGGTAAACTGTTTTGTCTGAAAACCAGTCTCACACAACACCTATTAGTTCATTCAGGAGTAAAGAATTTCATGTGTGATAAATGTGGTAAACTGTTTGGCAAGAAAAATACTCTCAGACAACACCAATTAATTCATTCAGGAATGAAGAATTTCAAGTGTGATGAATGTGGTAAACTGTTTGGCAAGAAAAGTACTCTGGAACAACACCTCGTAAGTCATTCAGGAGTAAAGAATTTCAAGTGTGATGAATGTGGTAAACTGTTTGGCAAGAAATGTTCTCTCAAAACACACCAGTTAATTCATTCAAGAGAGAATAATTTCAAGTGTGATGAATGTGGTAAACTGTTTGCCCACAAAAGTACCCTAAAAAAACACCAATTAATTCATTCAAGAGTGAGTAATTTCAAGTGTGATGAATGTAGTAAATTGTTTGGCAAGAAAAGTAATCTCACACGACACCTGGTAATTCATTCAGGAGTAAAGAAATTCAAGTGTGATGAATGTGGTAAATTATTTGGCCAGAAAAGTACCCTCAAACAACATATATTAATTCATTCAGGAGTAAGGAATTTCAAGTGATGCATGTTGTAAACTGTTTGGTCTGAAGTATAGTCTCACCAATCACCTATTAATTCATTCAGGGGTATAGAATTTAAAGTGTGATGAATGTGGGAGGCTGTTTGGTGGGAAAGTGAGATGATGAAATACCTATTAATTCATTCAGGAGTAAAGAATTTAAAGTGTGATGAATGTGGTAAACTGTTTGGTACAAAAAAAGTTACTTAAAATTCATTAATGAGTAAGGGATTTGAAGTGTGATGAATGTGGTAAACTGTTTGGTGGGAAAACTGATATCAAATGTGCATTAATTCAATCAAGAGTAAAGAATTTCGAGTATGATGAATGTCGTAAGCTGTTTGGCAGGAAATATTGTGTGACTGAACACCTTTTTAATTCATTCAGAGGTGGAGAATTTATTGTGTGATGGATGTGGTAAACTGTTTGGTGGAAGAAGTGAGCTTACCAAACATTAACACCACCTGACCCCACCACACTGGAACTACCCACACCAGTCCTAATACCACCTGACCCCACCACACCAGTGCCACGCACACAAGTCCTAATACCACCTGACCTCACCACACCAGTGCCACCCACACCAGCCCTAACACCAACACACTGGCACCATCCACACCAGCCCTAACACCATCTGACCCCACCACACCAGTGCCACCCACACCAGTCCTAATACCACCTGACCCAACCATACCAGCCCTAACACCACCTGACCCCACCACACCAGCCCTAACACCACCTGACCCCACCACACCAGCCCTAACACCACCTGACCCCACCACACCAGTGCCACCCACACCAGCCCTAACACAACCTGTCCCCACCACACCAGTGCCACCCACACCAGCCCTAACACCACCTTACTCCACCACACCAGTGCCACCCACACAAGCCCTAATACCACCTGACCCCACCACACCAGCCCTAACACCACCACACTGGCACCACCCACACCAGCCCCAACACCACCTGACCCCACCACACCAGTGCCACCCACACCAGCCCTAATGCCACCTGACCCCACCACACCAGCCCTAACACCACCTGACCCCACCACACCAGCCCTAACACCACCTGACCCCACCACACCAGCCCTAACACCACCTGACCCCACCACACTGGTGCCACCCACACCAGCCCTAACACCACCTGTCCCCACCACACCAGTGCCACCCACACCAGCCCTAACACCACCTTACTCCACCACACCAGTGCCACCCACACAAGCCCTAATACCACCTGACCCCACCACACCAGCCCTAACACCACCACACTGGCACCACCCACACCAGCCCCAACACCACCTGACCCCACCACACCAGTGCCACCCACACCAGCCCTAATGCCACCTGACCCCACCACACCAGCCCTAACACCACCTGACCCCACCACACCAGCCCTAACACCACCTGACCCCACCACACCAGCCCTAACACCACCTGACCCCACCACACTGGTGCCACCCACACCAGCCCTAACACCACCTGTCCCCACCACACCAGTGCCACCCACACCAGCCCTAACACCACCTTACTCCACCACACCAGTGCCACCCACACAAGCCCTAACACCACCTGCCCCCACCACACTGATGCCACCCACACCAGCCCTAACACCACCTGTCCCCACTATACCGGCACCACCCATACCAGCCATAACACCACCTGACCCCACCACACCAATGCCACCCACACCAGCCCTAACCCCACCTAACTCCACCACACCAATGCCACCCACACCAGTGCCACCCACACCAGTGCCACCCACACCAACTCTAACACCACATGACCCCACCACACCGGCACCACTCACACCAGCCCTAACACCACGTGACCCCACCACACCAGTGCCACCCACACCAGCCGTAACACCACCACACCGGCACCACTCACACCAACCCTAACACCACCTGACCCCACCACACCAGCACCACCCACACCAGCCCTAACCACCTGACTCCACCACACCAGCACCACCCACACCAGCCCCAACACCACCTGACCCCACCACACCAGTGCCACCCACACCAGCTGTAACACCACCACACCGGCACCACTCACACCAACCCTAACACCACCTGACCCCACCACACCAGCACCACCCACACCAGCCCTAACCACCTGACTCCACCACACCAGCCCTAACACCACCTGACCCCACCACACCAGTGCCACCCACACCAGCTGTAACACCACCACACCGGCACCACTCACACCAACCCTAACACCACCTGACCCCACCACACCAGCATCACCCACACCAGCCCTAACACCACCTGACCCCACCACACCAGCACCACCCACACAAGCCCTAACACCACCTGACCCCACCACACCAGCCCTAACCACCTGACCCCACCACACCAGCACCACCCACACCAGCCCTAACACCACCTGACCCCACCACACCAGCACCACCCACACAAGCCCTAACACCACCTGACCCCACCACACCAGCCCTAACACCACCTGACCCCACCACACCAGCCCTAACACCACCTGACCCCACCAAACCCCCACCCCCCACACCAGCCCTAACACCACCTGACCCCACCACACCAGCCCTAACACCACCTGACCCCACCACACCAGCCCTAACACCACCTGACCCCACCACACCAGCCCTAACACCACCTGACCCCACCACACCAGCCCTAACACCACCTGACCCCACCACACCAGCCCTAACACCACCTGACCCCACCACACCAGCCCTAACACCACCTGACCCCACCACACCAGCCCTAACACCACCTGACCCCACCACACCAGCCCTAACACCACCTGACCCCACCACACCAGCCCTAACACCACCTGACCCCACCACACCAGCACCACCCACACCAGCCCTAACACCACCTGACCCCACCACACTGGCCCCACCCACACTAGCCCTAACACCACCTGTCCCCACTACACCGGTGCCACCCACACCTGCCCTAACACCACCTGACCCTACCACACCAACGGCACCCACACCAGCCATAACACCACCTGACCCCACCACACCAACGCCACCCACACCAGCCCTAACACTACCTGACCCCACCACACCGGCGCCACCCACACCAGCCCTAACCACTTATCCCCACCACACCGGCGCCACCTACACCAGCCCGAACACCACCTGACCCCACCACACTGGCACCACTCACACCAGCCCTAACACCACCTGACCCCACCACACCAGTGCCACCCACACCAGCCCTAACACCACCTGACCCCACCACACTGGTGCCACCCACACCAGCCCTAACACCACCTCATAATATAAAGACACACTAGAACAGTACATATTATAATAGAGTAATGGATAGACAAAACAGGGAGAAAGTTTGAGAATAAATAATGGAAGGTGAGGTGCTTGAAGAGATGGATGGATTAAGATTTAAATCTATGGGAATGTTGTTATGACCATGGCATAGTGACGTTTGAAATTAATGAGGATTACACAAGAAGCTTAAATGTTGTGTTGTCAAACGTTGGATGGTTGGTTTGAATAGGTCAAAAAAAAAAAAAAAAAAAAAAAAAAAAAAAAGCCTTGTTTCTGAAGGTGGTGTGTTTTGGCGGAGCGACACCTGGGTTGTGCTTCATGGTGGCGGCAGGCATAAGGAGTGGTTGCCTTTAGTACTACAGAATTGGCGGGAAAATACAAACATACCAACGTAGCCTAAGTAACTTGACTCTGCATGGTATGTTGTATGGTAGATGAAAGGACAGTAGATGATGACATTTTATTATATAACTTTTGTCAGTCAAAAAAGATTAGCCAGGTACACTGATTGCAGCATTGCATGGAACAATGTAAATCCAGGGAGTAACAATTAAAATATCAGCCTTGTGTACTGAAAACGTCTTCTTCCCCAACACCTACACTACCGTAATAGGCTACATCTGTCATCATTAACAAATTTACAGAGAACAACATTGATTCTACCATCACATCAACCTTCATTGATAATTATTAACATTGGTACTTGCCTGGGCGACCGAAGCCACTCCCAGGTACTCGAGCCCCATGAGGGGCCGGGGGGGTTTGCTGTGCTTTGGCCCCCATGCTTTCCTCCTCTTCTCTTCGGCAGCCTCCGGGGGGTAGACCCACGACAAAGACGCCACCACTCCAGGTCCAGAACAACATCTCGAAATAGTAAACAGTACACCCATCACAAACATCAACACCGCTGTGCACACTTTCAATACAATTATACAAAATGCAGACAAAAGACACATCCCTAGTGGCAACAGAAAGAGACACAACCCCAACTTCACACCAGAAATTCAAGGCCTCATCAGACAACGGGACACACTGCGACACTCCCCAACACCCCATACACAAGACACCGTACAACAACTACAAGAACTCAACACTCAAATAAACAATAAAATATCAGAACAGCAAACACTAAACTGGAAAAATTACCTCCAAACACTTGACCACAAAACAAACATCAGCAAACTCTACAAAACACTAAACAGCATCACACTTTCCAACAGCAACACCACACAATCACATGCTGCCATCACAACAACAGACACCATACCCTCAAACAAACAACAAGCAAACACTCTCATCAATCACTTTTCACAAGTCAGCCATCTAACCCCCCATCCGGAAGACCGACGTATCATCAGACGTAAGAGACAGTTCCCCACAGACCCAGACTACGCACCTTTCACTTACAACCAGACGAAGCACATCATTAACAACCTCAAGCACTCATCTGCCTGTGGACCAGACAACATAAGCAACATTCACCTTAAACACCTAGGACCACAAGGCATACAAGCACTCACCATCATATCAAACTACAGCTACTCTCACAACATAATACCCAACATCTGGTAGCATGGCAATATCATCACTATCCCTAAACCCAACAAAGACCCCACGTTACCCTCCTCACATCGCCCCATCACACTCCTCTGCACCCCCTCTAAAGTCACTGAACGACTGATACTACAACTAGTCACACCTCACATTCCCCTAGCCCAGTCACAACATGGCTTTAGGCCACTACACTCCACAAGCACCCTTCTTACAGACCTTACACAGAGAGTTTTCGATGGCATGAATTCAGCTAGGCCACCACACAGAACAATCCTAATCACACTAGACATTAGCAAAGCTTTTGAATGCATCCCCCGCCACAACCTCACAAACAAAATACTCAACACAAACATGCACAATAACACAAAAAGATGGCTGGCAAACTACTTAGCAGGCAGATGTGCACACGTAACATTTGCCGGTCAGTCTTCTAACATCAGAAACTTAACAAATGGCGTCCCCCAAGGATCTGTTTTGTCCCCTACACTCTTTAACCTATACATGCACGACGTACCCACACCCCACACACCACAGATACACATAGCTTCCTATGCAGATGATATAACACTTACATGTACACACCAAAATGCAAACACAGCTGCACACATCATTCAACCATACCACACACTACACGAATGGTTCACCACAAACAGGCTCAAAATAGCCCCAGCCAAATCTACAGTGACTCTTCTCACAAACTGGACAGCAGAACACAGTCACATCCCACACCTCACCATAAACAACACTTCCCTACCACACACACACACACACACACACACACACACACACACACACACACACACACACAAAATCCTTGGTGTAACATACAATACATCAGTGTCATTCAAACAACACATCACAGACATTAAAAATAAAATAACACCAAGACTCAATGCCTTGAGGTCACTTGCCCATACAACATTTGGACACAACAAAGAAACCACCACCACAGTATACAAACAATACATACGTTCAGTTATGAATTATGCAAGCCCTGCCTGGGCTTCTAACCTCACCAAAACACACTACAACACTCTACAGACCATACAGAACAAGGCACTAAAAATAATCACAGGCTGCACAGCTACGACACCCACAGACCACCTACATCAAGAAACCAAAGTTCTCAAAGACAAGGATCACCTAGACATGAGAGGCACCCAGTTTCTTGCTGCACCCTCCACAAACCTACAACATCCAATACAGTACATGGCAGCACATCCACCCACACCAAGGAACGTCAAAACAACACCCAGCACACGATACCATACACAAATACTGTCATCTCTCCCCCCTCGCCCACCTCAAACCAGCTTCTAGAAGCATATCCACGCTCAGATCACCCGCCGCTCCATTCAGTCACTTAAAGACAACACACAGCTGCATGCACGGCCTCCTGACATCCATCCTTTTGAATCCTATCTTCCTCGTGAGGACAGTTTCCACCTGGCCAGGCTGAGATGTGGGCACCTTCCAGCCCTCTTAAGCTACCAGAAGAGGCTGGATGACTCCGTCGCTGATGCCTGTCCAGGATGCAGCACAGCACCCCATACTATTAAGCACATTATGGAAGACTGCATTGCACACATTCACCTACGCCAACAACATAACATACACTCTTTGAGAGCTCTGTGGGAAAGCCCGGTCTCGTCCATGGCCTTCCTAAGGGACTCGGGGCTGTTCGGCCAGACTGCCTAGGGAACAACTACTACTACTACTACTATTAACATTTATAACAATATACACACAAATTAAGAAATAATGGAGTCAACTAAGCCTCTGCTTCAAATATATGAGCGGTGCCAGAACCGTAACTTTTTCCATGGCTAACCCTCTAAGCCAGTGGTTGTCAACAAGCTGGGGTGGGTGATAGGAATATTTGGGGTAAACGACAGGAAGACATGGGACTAGCCCTTTCAGACACTGTGCTGAGCAATAACTCACTATACTCATTTTCTTTTTTTTTTTTCTTTTTTTTTTGTAATCTTGGCAAAGATTAACTTGACAGGCTGAATGTAACATGTCCAAATAACATGGCTGTCATGCAAATAATTACCGGTAATGTGAATAGAAACTTATTGACTAACTCAAATACAGCTATGCTATTTGGACGTGTTGCATTGAGCTAATCTTCACCAACCTGTCACGTGCATGTTCCCCCTCGAAAGAAAAAAAAAAAAAATAACTATAGTAGCATAGAAACAAGCTCAGCCATCTCATTAATTTTATAATCTTAACAGTAGTGCTGAAACAGTAACTTCCCTAGGTAAGTAAGTGATACTGGCACAGTGACGAGTCAAAATGTTAGTTTAACAGGCACTTTAAAATAAAGTTAGTAAGCCATACATTTTGTTAGTTTAATACGCATTTTTTAATAATGTCAGTAAGCCATATATTTTGTTGGTTTAATAGGCATTTTATAATAATGTCAGTAAGCCATACAATTTGTTAGTTTAATAGGCATTTTATAATAATGTCAGTAAGCCATACATTTTGTTAATTTAGTAGGCATTTTATAATACAATCAGTAAGCCATACATTTTATTAGTTTAATAGCCATTTTATAATAAAGTCAGTAAGCCATACATTTTGTTAGTTTAATAGGCATAATATAATAAAGCTAGTAAGGCACATATTTTGATAGTTTAATAGGCATTTTATGATAATGTCAGTAAGTCATACATATTGCTAGTTTAATAGGCATTTTATAATAAAGTTAGTAAGCCACACATTTTGTTAGTTTAATAAGGCATTTTATAATGAAGATAGTAAGTCATACATATTGTTAGTTTAATAGGCATTTTATAATAATGTCAGTAAGCCATACATTTTGTTAGTGTAATAGGCATTTTATAATGTCAGTAAGCCATACATTTTGTTAGTGTAATAGGCATTTTATAATAGTGTCAGTAAGTCATACATTTTTGTCCTCATGCCAGGTGAGGGGTACGTCACCACTGCAGAATATGTTCATGTGGTACATAGGATGAAAAACTTTGAAAATCACTAAACTAAGAGTATTGAGAGAGTAAATGGCTCAGTCCACTGTGGTGTTTGCAAACAGAAGATATAGAGCTATAGATATAGAAGTAGAGATTGATGTAAGGCAGTGTGTTTGTAAGTACAGTATTAGTATTTGTATGCAGTATTAAAACTGTAGTGTGGCCATAGACATAAGAGTGCAGTTTGTGCCTAAGTGGTTAGATTATTACAAGTTGTATTATGAATCAGAATAACAAAGAGCACAGGCAAAACCTTTATGCATGTCCACATACAGTAACACCATTTTGTTTAGTATGTCACTGCTTCCGTGCCCCATTTGTTAGACATGGCCTCAGCAATAATTTTGTTTAGTATCTCACTGCTGATTGCTTCATTTGTTAGACATGGCCTCAGCAATAATTTTCTTTAGTATCTCACTGCTGATGTGCTGCATTTGTTAGACATGGCCTCAACAATAATTTTGTTTAGTATCTCACTGCTGATGTGCCCTATTTGTTAGACATGGCCTCAGCAATAATTTTGTTTTGTATCTCACTGTTGATGTGCTTCATTTGTTAGACATGGCCTCAACAATAATTGTGTTTAGTATCTCACTGCTGATGTGCTTCATTTGTTAGACATGGCCTCAGCAGTAATGTCATACAGCCAACTTGAGTGTGTCAAGCACTGCTTTGCTATGTATAATGTTGGTATTCTTGTGACTCATGGCACTGATAGGTAGTATGGATTTTAATGCACTAATAGCATAGTTCCATACAAAAACTATGCCTTGCAACCGCTTAGTCGAGTCACTGGCATTATAGATTTTAACTCTCAGACTGGTGCATTATTTGACTTGTCTTATAGGTTAGCTGTGGAGGATACAAAGTATTCAGGATGTACTACACCCAGCAGGATAAGTTACACCTCCTTTAACTCATACAATCCCACTGTCGGCATAGTGCTGACAGTAAAAAAAGTCTCAATCCCACCAACGTGTTGGTGCCGACAGCAAAATTCGAGCCCTGTAGTATCTCAAATTGCTTCAGTCTAGCTAATTTTTTGCTATGGAGTACCTTAACATATTGGCGTCACTGTGTCCAAGCACTTGTAGCACTGAGTTTGGTTCTGGGTGGGTGGGTAACATCATTTGGCCACTGTCTGTCATAGCGTCAGGATGTCACAAAAAAGTGTCTGGGATTGAGTGGGTATATAATTGCAAAAATGCCTGGGATGGTACTGGTTAATATTTACAGGCATCATCAATGTAATGGGTCCTTACACAAGCAGTAGTCTCCACAAATGAATATGATTAAAAATAAATACGATTAAATATGACGAACTAAATATGATTAAAAAAACAAAAACTTTTCACCCATCTTTGATGTATGTTAGTAATAGAAAAGGAAAATCTTGAGAGAAATATAATAAAACAGTGATTACCTTAGATGTGAAATTTTATAATAATATGAGAGAGAGAGAGAGAGCAGGGAGTGGCTTGAAGGGGTACGAGTGGCAGCAGTAGAGAAAGAAGATTGGGTGACATTGAAGGATAATAACATGTATAAAAAGACTGGAACAAAGATAGAGGTGAGAGTCAACAGTACACACCTGGCGACTGATGGAGGATTTGCCACACCTATCCTAGCCAGATTACTACTGCTATTACTGCTACTACTACTACTACTACTACTACCTACTACAACTGCTACAGCAACAACAACGACTATTATTACTACTACTACTACTGCTACTACTAGTACTCCTACTACTACCACTGCAAACCACTACTATTACTACTACTGCTAACCTGTTACATATTCTAGTATTGTATTCTTTCTACTAACAGATGATTTTATTCAGTTTAGGAGCTATTTTAACAACTAAAGGCATCAGATGGAACTTCAGCTGACTCCTTGATTACCAAAGCTTCCATCAAGATGAATAATAATCCTCTGCAGATGGAAGCAATAAACTAAAAACGTAAGTCAATCAAGGGAAAAACAGAGAAAACGGGATGAACAAAAAACAAGGAAAAGAAGGTAGGGAAATAATATAAGAAAGGGAAAATACAAACGAGAGGGAAAAAAGGGAACGGTAAAAGTTTTAAAGAAACCCAGAAAAGGACAAAGAAATAAAGAAAATAACAAAGAGGAAGAAAAAGAGATATATAGAAAGCAGAGGAAAGAAGGGATGAAGGAGACATGCAGTGATGAAAGGAAGAAAAACTGCCCCAAACTAGACTGAAGGAAGGAATGAAATATGAAGGAAGGAAAGAAAAAATAAATGAAGGAATGAAAAAATGAAGGAAGGAAAAAAATAAATGAAGGGAGGAAGGAAAGAAAAAATGAAGGTAGACAGGAAAGAAAAGAACAAGAAGAGGGAAACAAGGTGTGATGCCCGATCCCTTTTATTGGATGTTGTTGTTTGAGGCTGACTTACAACGAGCACCACAATTGTATCCCTAGGGTTCGTTCGACCCTTATCCTGATATTGTTGGACTAACTGTGGAATCGGTTGGGATCCGAGATTACTCAAAATTAATTTAATTCTCTCTATCAAATATCACACACAAGGAAAATTGGCTGTTCTGAATAATTACTAATAGGAAAGAAAATTGGTAGCTTGATCATGAGTAGCGTAACAATAAGAGAATTTTTAGGTAGTGTAACAATAACAACTTTGGGTAGTGTGACAATGCAATAACAGAACTTTATACTCCCAAAACCGATTCAGCACAGGGGTCGAAAACAATTCCCACCAAGGCACGAGGGTTATGAGAAGAAGTTATACAGGATTTGAGAGATATAAGAGAGGAATGACAGTGAAACTCAATAAACTTTTCAAAATGCTGAATTTACTAATATCTCTCCTTTCTTTAAATCACATTACATTATACTATTCAATTTACTAATAAATGACAACTTAAATTGATTTTTCTCCAAGAAATGAAACTTTACTTTTTGATAGAACTCTAGATTTTTCAATCATTTAACATTTTATTTATTCACAGTACACAGAATTTTCTCCACAAGGAATTTTATACAGGCACATATACCTCAGTTAGCCAACAAATGTTATTACACTCGTGGGCATATAGGGCTTTCTCCGAGCACATCAGGCGAGGGAGTTTGCCCTGGGGACTTATGGTGCTCTCCGAGCTCACCTGGTGCGGGAGAGCTCTAGGCCGTGCCCAGAAGAAACGTTACACCCGACTCCATCGATACACTGTATACCAAAAGAAAAATCATGACTATTCTCCTTTCACAAGATAAATTCACAAAACAATTACATAATCAAAAGAACTAATCACTGTGTTTTGTGTAAATGGTGAGTGCACAATGTAAATCCTAACGAACTTTGCTAGGGCAGTTACAATATGGTGGTTAGAGGGAGTTTTTGAGGTGGCGTTTTCACAGCATCTGTACGTGGCACAGAGACAAAACTGAGAGTCAGTCTCACTACAACTTAGGTCACAACGGCACACATATTATCACTGAACTTTCACAACGCCAGTATGAACAAGGGGGAAGGGAAGAATACAGAGTAATGAAACTCACCTGTACGTGGCACGGAGACAAAACTGAGAGTGAGTCTGGAGCTGGCTAACACCCCCTCTGCTACTGTTCTATGCGGGAAACTAAGCGACTTGGATGACGTGTAGGGTACTTTTGCTTTACCCCCATATGAGGGTCACAATTTTAAACTTCTGATTCTGAACAGATGCAGATATTAATTTTCTTTACTCTCAATCTGACAGGGAAAATTTAGTTATTCTAATTATCCCACACAAAAAGTCATAAGTTGAATTAACAACGGTCGCTAGCATCCTCAGCGGAGGAATGCATTACTCAACTATTACGTCATGTCCTCGGGTACTAGCTAACTAAAATTTTTAACGGCTTTCCCCCCTCTATACGATATTATTTCTTTTATGAGCATGTTAATCGACAACATTATGACTTTACTATGATTGCATCAGATCCGATTTAATAGAAAATGAGTACAGACGATACGCCACTCAAATACCCTGCGTATGCCTCCAGCAAAGCTTCACCTACAACATGTACAAATATTCTTAAGGACTAGCACAGCATGAATGAGATTTATGATCTTACAGCTACAGAAATAATAATAAAAAGAACATGTATTAACTACTAGGTACAAGCATTAGGGTAATCACTTACAAATGTATAGCTTACGTACTAAAGCCTTAACTTACATGACTTCCTCATGTTTTTACTCTTGTGGCTCTACATGGCTCTACCCCTCCAGAAGCTAAATTTTTCCCTGTCCACTCCATAACACAGCAGATTACTAACCAAGGGAGGTGTGCCAACGAGACAGGTATTACTAGTCAAGCGCCATCACCTTTTACTCTGAATAGACTTTAATTTCTTCATAACTCTCAACATGACAACTCTTTCATCCCCTCATAAGCGGCGCTCTTTCGGCCCGCACGTAACACCAACCACATACCCTGGGGGTTGTTTCAACTGTCACATCTCTCTCCCCATTTTTCTTATTGGTGAAGATATCAGCACCCCAGCCAGCTCCTGTCCGGGTCAGGGTTATCCACCCACCTGGGTTATGATTGGCACTCTCGATAGCAAGATAGTCCCGGGGGTGCTTCCACATTACTCTCTCAAACACACCTTCGTTTATTCCACACATTCATTCAACCATGTGTTTCCAGCCCTCCATCCGGCGTACTGACTAGGGCTTGCTACGTCCTGAATTGACCCCCCTTCACCACGAACCATGCTGACTAAGTTGAGGGATGAGCTAGCTTTCCCCCTCGAATTAAAGCACTTATCCCCACTTCAGCACTAGGTCTACTCTCTCTTTGACCTAACTCTGAGTTTGATATTTTTTCTTTCATATAACACCACTGGCAGTTGACTTTCACATGGTCTGGTTTCGCACACCAACCTTTGCTGTCTCGGAACACAACCTTCCACCACAATTCATCACTAACATTCTTCAATCAACCTCCGGGGAGGCCTCCTAGTTCGAAGAGGTAGGTTCTCATCCTCGGGACATGGGGTAAACTCCTCAAGAGGACCCAATAACCACTCCTCACTACCACTGTACAGCTTCACTTTGTCCGCTGCCCTTTGTACTTTGTTTCCAGTGAACACATTTTCTAACACATATCCTCCCCCGTCCAATAATACTTGCACTACTCAGTAAGGCCCATCCCATTTCACGTTCAACTTTCGACATGTCCCTGGGATAGGGGTCTCCCGTTTTATCCACACCAGACTGCGAACTCCTACTGACTGATTCTTATGCCGGCGGTCCGCCACACTTCTATACTTTCTGGTCATTTTCTCATGGGTCTTTAATTAGCTTGTGAGCAACAGCCAACTCGTCCTCTTCACCATCAACACAGGGCAAGGAAGCACTAACAATTCTAGGCGGGTAGCGAGAGAAAAATGCGAAATAGGGTTGGTGTCCCGTAGAGGAGTGCCAGGCCTGATTCATCACGACCTGGGTTTGTCATAATGACTTTGTAACTTCTTGTAGTGGAGTTTTGTAGATCAGTTATATATATATTAGACTTGTGGACGAGCGGTTGTTATACGTGAGTAGCTTTATAAGTAGATAATCTTGGTTCCCTTTTGTCATGCAATGACACGAGAGGTAAAGATTAGTATGTGACTATTTTTATTTGTCTTGGAAATATTAACAAAGTCTCTCACACACGAGTGAAGTATAGAGTCCCGCTAGCTACCTCCCTGTCTCGCTCTCTCTCTCTCTCTCTCTCTCTTCCATGTTGCTAAGCCCTTCTCCCTACTACCTGCCGGTTCTATGGCCTGTCTCCTTGTGAGCTCTGCTTCCTAAATTCTGGTGTAGCTGGGGTCGTGTCACGTGTGTTACACTGTGGTTGGAAAGTTCTAGAAACCTGTGTGTGAGTATGTGTGTATGTGTGTGTATGGTCACTAGGCTTTGTTCGTATGCTATCTCGCTGACACACTACCTATATCATCCCCTGACTTGCTACTTCCTGTGTATTGTCAACATTTCCTCAGTTATACTTGCAAGATCATTTCCCTTTCCCAGGCTTGCCTGGAGCTCTGTCTGTCTATCTATTTATCTATCTATCAATCATGTTTTCTATAATTAATTGTATTTATAATATGGAGTCCTGACACTGCTCGGCCACGTACTGGAGGTCCTCCAACAGCAATCATCATTAACATATGCTAGTCTATTAGTACATAATATTGATAATAATATTGTATACATATAATATTCATGCAATGATCTAGTAATATTACATTTTAAACAAGTTGTATACATTTTTGAATAAATGCAATGGTTGTTGTATGACATTTTGTAAGATGTGTATGTATAACAGACATACGCATATAATTGTGCAATGGTAATACTGCTAGGTTATTACATTACATATTGAGTTATCCCTCTAGTAATGTCTAAGATTTCACCTAACTTGTATGATGATTCTGGTAATACAGAATTGTGGTAAAATTGTAGTAATACATAATTATAGTATTTTATAAATTGTTACATAATATTGTGGTAATGCATAATTGTGTTGGCCTTATAATTGTCGTTACATTTTGTTAATGCAACTGTTACATAATTGTTTTGGCCTTATAATTGTAGTTAAGTTACATAAAAGTTATATCTTGTTAATGCAACTGTTACATAATTGTGTTGGCCTTATGATTGTAGTTACATTTTGTTAATGCAACTGTTACATAATTATGTTGGCCTTATAATTGTAGTTAAAGTTACATAAAAGTTACATCTTGTTAATGCAACTGTTACATAATTGTTACATATTGTTTGTAGTTACATATCGTTTGTAGTTACATAATTGTAATAATTACAGTCCTGACACTGAATCTGGTCATGCTGCGGTCGATGATGTGCCATGCCACTAGCGTGTGGAGACAACAATTTGCTTTTTGTTTCATTTATATAAGGAGTTTATGTGATGATGTGCCATGCCACTGTACCCCCCCCTCTACAATATGTCTACCCCCAATGTATATATGCCCCCCCCCTACAATATGTCTACCCCCAATGTATATATCCCCCCCCCCCCAGTGCATACATGCCCCCACTAAACTTGCTGACCTAGCACGCTTTCCCAGAGTCCAAGCCTGGGAGAAGGCGCTACTGCGTCAGTTCAGAGCAGACACTCTGAAGGGCTGACTATTTTGTTGTGAGCTCATAATAAACTCCTAAACTAGCTGTTTGTACACGGAGTTTCTATCACCAAAATATTCCAAGTTACATTTGGTAGCAGCGGTGGTTCGGACCATCAGATTCTGGCCGCCTCCTACACTATTTAGTGACACCAACAGATACACGATGTCTCGCATCTCAGCCTCACCCCTCCTCAGTGCCTCTCGTGGTGTAATAACCGGCTGTGCTTCCGGGTGTACAATTTCTCTCACCAGTGCTCACCTCTCAAACAACCCCACCAACACACCTTGTTCCTGACCGCAAGTGTCACTATTGCTGACCTACGCACCTGTTTCACCTGTTCCCAGCACCTGTTCCGAACTTATCATACATCCTGCCCCCACGGTGCCACTTATCATTGTCTGCCCACCGTTATTCTCTGAATTTGCAACTCAACAGCTCTACATCTACATTGTACCAACATCAGTCCTCACCCCCACCACCAGCCCCGACGCCGCCACACCCTGCCCTCACATGTCGTCTGCATTAAGTGAGCCTCCTAGGACTGCAACTCCCTGCCGGTGACTCATCAGAGCGTCTCTTCCCATCTCAAGCCCAGCGAGAAGTTCTGTCTCTTCTAAGACTCATCCAACATGTCGCTCCAGTCTCGTCCCCAGCCACTCTCATCTCCGACCAGCTGTCTCTCCACCGCCGCTCCGCCCTGCCCCGCCCCAGCCCCGCTACGCCCAGCCACACCTGCACG
Organism: Coenobita brevimanus; assembly: GCF_032717465.1. Lineage (NCBI taxonomy): Eukaryota > Metazoa > Arthropoda > Malacostraca > Decapoda > Coenobitidae > Coenobita > Coenobita brevimanus. The sequence continues at coordinate 10,946,135 of NC_137039.1, forward strand.
TCATACATCTTGTCAATCCTGTCTCTACTGTGTAACTATAGTATACCTTACCTTTCTATAGAGATTATCCTCGATTTTCTTTACAGATTGGATATTTTGTAAATATTCCATCTCACTTCCATTACCCCGTTTTCATCTTCACATACGTTATTTATTATCCATCTCATCCTTCCCCTTTTATTTAAACCCTCCATCTCCTCACCTTCATTCATTTTCACACCTACTCATGTATTACATTCTCTCATCTTTATATTATACATTTCCACCTACATATCCATCTTCATCCTTCATCTCATCTTCCATTAACCGCTTAACACCAGCCCTCTCGACACGGAAACATCACCTGATCATACACCGTCTGCCGACTCTAACATGATCACTCACTTAAGAAGTGGCAAAGAGTACCACTGACCTGTACCTCAGACTCCCGTTTCACTTCCCGCAGAACCACTTACTACCCATCCTACACTCGTAAATCCAGATACCTCTTCCTTTACCCCTACCTCTACACTCCCTTCTTCCTCTACTCCTTCCCCTATCATTTCACTCTCCTGCCTCACTTCATACCCTGTCTTGCTCTCCCCTAACTACCAATGCCTTCTCTCTCTCCCACTCCTCTCCTTCCACCATTTCCGCACTTCCAGCTATGGCCATCCCTCCACAGTCTCTCTATCTCGACGACGCCAATCGTCCCAAATTTACCGGCCAGGACCCAACTTGGTCTGTCTATAATTTCCTCAGAGAAGTCAAAACCGACATCCGCAATCGGCGGATTACCGATGAATCACTCAAAGTAGCCTACCTCATGGGTTGCTTGCACCACGGCAAATCGGACATCGGATCCGCGATCCGTGCAGGCCATTTCGATAGCATTACTACCTTTGCTGTTTTTCGTAGGAACTCATCAGCCTTTGTTGCCAGCATTCAAATGCCACGTCTCTCATGGGATTCATTAATCTCCTAAACCAAATGGATGAGGACTTGAGGGTCCCAGCACAACATGCCAAGCTCCGCAAAGCTGCCACCGTCATGAAAGCAACTAATAGTGAGATGCTTCAATTACTGGTAGGCACGAAATGGTTAAATACAAAAATGGCGTTCCAGTGGTTTCACCAACTTTGCTGACTTAATCGGTTACCTGAGATTCCTTCACTGGCTTGCTCCTACACAGTGAGAGCTAGCCTTGGAAATAGATTTCAGTCCAGAAGATAAAATTATTCAGGTCACTAAAGCCATTAATGAAAGAACAGATTCAAACTACACGCGTCAGGGCACCACCCAACCATTGGCCTCCTCAGTCTGTCACACCTCCACTACCCCAGACCAATCTCGCTCCCGTCCCACCACACGCAGCAGACCTGCCATGCATCGTTCTCCTATCGCAGGTCGTGATCAATCTAGCGTCCGACAGAACAGACAATCTTCGATTCTTTGCTGGCACTGTGGTCATATCTGGACATCAAGAATCCAATTGCGACTGTAAATACAGACGTTCTCACTCCCAAACCAGACAGCGTACGTCTTCCCGCTCCCGTCGTCCAAAATGCAAATACCACAAATCCAGCACGACTCACACCACTGAGGAATGTTGTTACCTCAACTGCCACCAGTCAGGGGAAGCGCCGCGCCCGTATCGGCCCAGTATCATGGAGAACCAGAAACCCAACTCCCCATCCGCCGTGTTGGTCCCATAACATCCTCGGGTTTAGTCATTCTCGGATGCAGTCATGACATACCAACATCATTCTTCTTGGACACAGGATCTATAGTAAATCTGATCTCCCACAATTCCTTACATATTATTCAACGACATCACAACCACGTCAGTTTCCTAGAACCACCAGACATTCGCCTCTGTGGTGTCGAAGGCTCAGAGTTTAAGGTTAAGGGAAGAGTCACCCTAGAAGTCAAACTACACAGAGATTTGCCCCCTATCCCAACTGACTTTCATGTCACTAATGACTTGCAGTATCCCGCAGATGCCCTTATTGGTTTCTCCACCATGGCACAACACTCCATTGCATTATTACCTGCCTGTGGTAGTATAGATATTTCTGGATTCCCAGTATACAGTATGGAATGTCCCCTTCCTGTTCTTACAATCAAATCAGTCCTTCAGTTACCTCTGTTCCGATCACTACCAAAAAGTCCAGACCAGCCCAAACCACCACTATCATCATCTGAGAATACAGAGATCATTCCTTTACTGACTTAAAGCAAGGACATAAATTCCTCAATGTCTACTGATTCATCCTCTCAGCCTTCGGAAATGGCTCTTACCTCCTTTCCCGACAACACTATTGCTGACTCAGACATGTCTCAGTTACCTACCTCACACAGTGTGAATGATCTCCAACATGCAGAGACGAAACGTGCAGTAACGAATACGTGCACAATTTTGTTACTGCATGAGTTCACCAAAGTCTCTGTTTGTGTTGCTGGTGCGAAAGGAGTGGATGTACTAACACTACCTGAGACGTGTTGTGTAAATGGCTTGACTTATGAGTCAGCGTGGTGTACAGTCTTAGAGGACAGTTTATGCTTCCTGTACTTGCTCAATGTCACAAATGCTCCACTAAAACTTAAAAGTGGTGTAAAGATTGGAGACTTCCTAGTATACCCAGCGGCCGTAAAGGTGTGCCAGGATTCCTCAATTCCTACTTTCAGACTAATGATAGTACGCCAGTCGGTGTATGCACTATTAACTCTACGGGATCTGCGCTGACATATTCACCCGATATGCTCTCACATCTCACTTGCACGGATTTCCCAGAAAATACGCCACAACTCCTCGACCTTCTGACCTCGTATAGGAACGTGGTTGCCTTACCCTGTGAACCGATGGGGAGAACAGACCTTGTCAAACATACGAGTGAACTACTACCAGGAACTCAGCCGATTTACATACCAGCGTATCGATTTCCTCACAGCCAGAGAAAGCAAACAGATCAAATGGTACAGAACATGTTAGACCAGGACATTATTGAACCCTCCGTCAGTCCATGGAATAGCCCACTTTTCTTAGTACCAAAGAAGGACGGCAACTTTAGACCAGTAGTCGACTATCATAAGGTCAATTCTGTCACCGTTCCAGACCGTTTCCTGTTACCCGTCCTCACTGATTTGCTAGAATCCCTTGGTGAAAATAACTTAGTCTTTTCATCTTTAGACCTCCTCAGCGGTTACTGGCAGGTCGAAATGGAAGAGTCCTCTTGCCCAGTTACAGCCTTCAGCACCCCTTCCGGACATTTTCAGTTTAAGAGACTCCCTTTTGGTCTGAGAAATGCTTCTTGCGTGTTCATGCGACTTATCCATTCAGTCTTCAGCGGTATGATGGGACACTCTTTTTGCTTACGTAGATGATATCATTGTTGTGAGTAAATCCATCCCTGACCATTTTACCAAGCTCCAACAAGTCTTTGAACGCCTCAAGCTCTCAGGCCTGAAAATCAATCTCAGTAAATGTGACTTCCTGCGAAAGAAAATCAAATTCCTAGGCCATGTCGTAGATGCACAAGGCATTCATACTAATGAAGATAAAACTAAAGCGATTATTAACTTCCCAGAACCTACCACTACCGAAGCTGTACGAAGTTTCCTGGGCCTCAGTGGCTATTATCGTAGATTCATACAAGATTTTGCAAAGATCGCAGCTCCTCTAACCCACTTACTCAAGCAGAATGTGCCCTTTGTTTGGACTAATGACCAGTCACAGGCTGTCTTTAGCTTTTGGAAAAAAAGCTAAAGACAGCTCTTGTAAATGCCCCTGTTCTAGCATTCCCTGATTATACCAAACCCTTCCTTCTCTGCACAGACGCCTCAGGCACTGGACTTGGTGCTGTTTTGATGCAACTCGATGAAGCATCAAGGAAGCGCGTAATAGCGTATGCTAGTCGCACCCTTACAACCGCTGAATGTAACTACAGTGTCACAGATCTCAAAGCGCTAGCGGTAGTCAGGTCTTTGAAACATTTCAAAGATATAGTCTATGGGTATCCAGTGCATATCCAAACAGACCACCTTCCACTATGTGATTTGTTCGGGAACCGCAACCTAGCAGGTAGGCTAGCTAGATGGTCCGTCATCATCCAGGACTTTAATCCCACTTTTCAATATGTACCAGGCAAGTTGAATGTAGTCGCAGACGCACTCTCACGTCACGTAGCAGCAGCTATAACATCACTGCAGCCCGAAGTAACTGAAAACACTACACTAAAGTCAGAAGTTGTTCGAAACTTTCAGCGCCAAGACCCCATATGGTCCAAAGTCATTTATTTCCTAGAATCTGGCGATGCCTCAGCCTTACCTACTCTGCCAGTATCACTAGATGAGTTCATGCTAGATGATGATCTCTTGTACAGGAAGACACTACTAACAGGAAAAGACATGCCCAATCACGAAGTACGCCAACTTGTTGTCCCCACTGCCCTGATACCAACGGTTCTTCACATTGTTCATAGGGGGGCGCGGTAGCACAGTGGTAGCGCGCTGGACTTGTGATCGGGGGATTGCAAGTTCGAGCCTCGCCCGGGCTGCCGTGCCGGGAGGGGTAGCTCCCTCCTGTAACCCTAGCGGGGCTATATAGTCCAATACAGGGCTTAGCTCGGGGGAACTCCATTTCTCCCATTTCACATTGTTCATAATACCCCTCAAGCTTCCCATCCAGGTAAAGACCGATGCTTGCACCAAGCATGTCTCAAATACTATTGGCCAACCATGCACCGCAATATCAATGCCCACTGTGACTCTTGCCTCTCCTGCCACCACCACAAAGGATCAACCGGCTTACCTGCACCACTCTTACAATATCCATTCCCGTCACGACCATGGGAAACTGTCTCAATCGATCTCTTAAAACTACCTCTCACGGAATCCAGCGCTGAGTACTTGTTCGTAGCGGTCGACCACTTCTCCCGCTACTGTGTCCTCGTACCCCTCTCCGACAAGACTACGAAGAGCGTTGCACATGCCTTTGTAGATCACGTAATTTGCCCATTCAGTACCCCTCATACCATTCTTACTGACAACGGTACAGAGTTCAACAATAGCCTTCTCGATGAGATCTGTTGCCGCTTTCATATCAGTAAGTACAATGTCGTGCCTAACCATCCGGCTTCCAATGGCCTTGTAGAACGCCACAGCTGAAAAATCTTAGAGTGCCTTAGACATCTAGGCTCCCATAGTTCGTCCTGGGATGACTGGATTCCCCAAGTGTCATCCTCAATCAATAGCTCCATCAATGCATCCATTGCCGAGTCTCCCTTCTTCGTCCTCTTTGGTTTTGACAAGGACCTCCCATACTCTCTCTTATCCTCAAAGCCAGAACCCATCTACAACATGGATGATTATGTTAAACTAAAATTGACCAACTTCCAAACAACCCACCAGTATGTCCAATCCACTTTGGCTTCCTCTCAGAAAGACATGCTGCAGCGCCAACATAAATCTGCCTCTTCTATCACTATCAATGTAGGCGATCTTGTCTTTGCTCATTCCCATACGCGTTCCTCTAAGTTGGATGACAAATTTACAGGGCCCCACCGCGTCCTCACTCAACAAGGCAACAAATTTCACCTTCAGGACCTGTCCACTAAGGACACCAAATGGGTCCACGTCGATGACTTAAAGCGAGCACCCCGTGGCCTCGTGTTGGAAGAGTCACACAACCTCCTGACCCCCCTTCCCCTCCACACATCCCTCAATCTCCTCCATCTCCACCTATCCCTCAGTCTCTTTCATCTCCACCTACACCTACTCATTCATCAACCAATCAATATCGGTCCAAACTGCGCTCTGCCCATCAACCTCTTCAGGGCCTCTCCCATTAACTCTACCCTGATTTTCTAGGTACGATGTTAACGATCTACCTGCTGGCAGTGCTGACCCTCCTGGGGTCTGGGTTGGGTCAGGACGATGATGGAGTATGTCCCGGGGCCTTGGTCGGCTCAGGAGGCGAGGTAGTCTTCCTGCACTACGATCTTGCGCCCCTGGCCGACATAGCCATTGCCCTACCTGCCTATGCTCACCAGCTCCACAGAATCAAGACCCATCTCACAGCCATCATGGGGACACACAACCCAAATCAGTATAAACCTTTTTCTACCACTCTCCTGGCAATTGCAATACATAAGTAACAAATTCACTGAGCTCAGTGACACATTTTCCATTCAGACACCCGTTGGTCGTAATGTGTGAAACGGAGGCTCTTCGACTTCGGAGGTGAGATTCTAAGTGGCTTGTTTGGCGTTGCTGCAGCCCGTGACATTTCTGGCTTCAAATCTGATCCGCTCATTTAGCTTCAGCCCTAGAATCCCAACGCCGAGTCATCAAAATCCAACACACTATGTTACAGAAGATTATGGCCCACCTATATGTAGTAACGTCCACTCTAACCAACTTCACCGATATGACAACACCTTTCAGATCTCGACGATATCTCTCAGTCCTTCTATCTCAAACTCAACATGGATAATCTCCAACTGGCCATTGACTCTCTCCTATCTCCAGTCTCTACCTTGGTTTGTATCCTGGTCGGTGCTATACATGGACGTGTCACTGCTGACTTAGTACCTGTCTCAGCCCTCCGTTCTGTCCTGGAATGGGCTCACTCCACCTTCGGTCAATCCCAGGTCCTCCCCTACTCCTCTCTCGAATATTATTATCCTCTTCTCGAAGCCACTCTTCTCACCAAATACGTCGTCATCCATATTCCCCTGTTCTGCCATATCCTTTAACCTTTTCCACATTATTCCATTCCCTTTCCGCCTCAACAACTCTTTGTTACAGGTATCTGTTCCTTCAGAATATTTCCTCCTCTCCCATGATCATCTTTCAGTTGCCTTCCTTTCTTCCACAGACCTCCAGAAATGTTCCTCCCTTACTCCGACCTCTCGTCTCTGTGCTGCCCACCTTTTTGCTATCTTCCCTAGCAGCGCTACACCCTGTGAGTCTGCTTTAGTTCGCAACCATTCCATCTACTCGGCCTGTTCCTTTGTACCAGCTCCTGAACTCCCGGTCCACCATGCTCACCTCCACCATGTCCAGTACTTCTTCTTTGCTGTTCCCATCTCTGTCACAATCATGTGTCCTGGTTCTTCGGTTCGATCCGTCCCCGCTAGTGGTCTCTACAAAGCACCAGACTATTGTACTGTCAAATCAGAGTCCGTCATCACTTACGCCACTCGCTATCACCAAGCTGTCCGTAAACACTCCTATGACATCTTTCAAACAATCGACATCCCTTCAACCCTACCATCTGCCAACATAACCGTCACCTCCCCTAACTTGAGCATGCTAACATTCCTCAATGACAGTGACTTCATTATGGATCAATTTTCTCTGGCCTTCAGCCGTTCATGGGTTCATCCAACAGTTGTGTTTACCCCTGTGGTTATCGTTTTCATAGGTTTTCTACTCATCATATGTGCAGTGCATTGTTGTGTCAGGAAAACAGACCGCCAACTTCACGAAATCAGAGTCGCTACAGGCATAGTACGCCCTACACACGACGTAGAAACTCCCCGTACTTAGTGCCCTCACATTCAGTGACTACCAATGCCATCTGACAATTAACCAAACTGTGAACAGAACTCTTCCTACTAGAAAATGATGGTATTTCTTTAATACATTATTGAGTGACAGTGTATCCTACAGAAACTAGCAAAAAAAAAAAAAATGAATGAAGAACAACAAAAGAACTCTCATATCTACTTGTTTATCATGTATCAAGATATTATTGTATAATCCCCATTATGTCTATGTATACCTTCGACCCTTCCTGGGCACATACCTATCAATTAATCCTTGTATATCTTATATGTATATATCCTTCTAATTCCCTCGCCTAAACATGGCCATGTCTCCCCTACTGCCCCTGTATCATACTTACCCCTTGTACAAACCTCCCCGACCCTGCCTTAGTATTATAATCAAACACCATATAACTCCTGGTGTCAGGAGACACCATCTCAACTACCCGGGGGAGTAGTGTACCCCCTCTACAATATGTCTACCCCCGATGTATGTATGCCCCCCCCCCCAGTGCATACATGCCCCCACTAAACTTGCTGACCTAGCATGCTCTCCCAGAGTCCAAGCCTGGGAGAAGGCGCTACTGCGTCAGTTCAGAGCGACACTCAAGAAGGGCAGACTATTTTGTTGTGAGCTCGTAATGAACTCTTTAACTAGCTGTTTGTACACGGAGTTTCTATCACCAAAGTATTGCAAGTTACACCACTTGCTTGTGGAGACAACAATTTGCTTTTTATTTCACTAATAGAAGGAGTTTATGTGATGATGTGCCATGCCACTTGCTTGTGGAGACAACAATTTGCTTTTGTGTTTGTAGTTTATGTGGTGTTTTGGCATTTGTAGTAACTCTTACACTTATTTTCATTTGTTTGTTATGTGATCTTACTCTATTTCTTTTTCTTTCTTTTTCTTTTTTTTTATGTATTGATTTTCTATAGTTTGTTTTTCTTCGTTTGTCTACGCTTTTTCTGTGTTGTTCATGGTTGCATAATTGCTGGTTAAATCCCTTGGGACCCTTTTTTAAGGTTTAGTTTATATTGCACAGATATTACTGAAAATGATATTATATAGCCCCATATTTTGTTATTTTATATAAAAAATATATATACCCTATAATATACAGTATTAACTATATACACTGACTTGTTCTTCACTTGTACCTATCGTGACCAATATATGTGTCAGCACTGTGTGGAAATCTTTGTCTTCACGATTGTGTTGAAGATGTTCATTCTTGCTAACGTGATTTGTGTTGGCCATTTTTTTTTTTTTTTTTGGTTTTCCTTGTAAATTTATCTGTTTTTTATCTGTTTCCACAAGATAGCTTTAATTAATAAATGTTTAATATAGTTCTTTTAATCGCTCACTGAGTAACTGTGATAGTATGTTTTCTTTATTACTTTGTAGATGTAATAATGTATAGCTGTATGTATGCAACACGTATTTTATGTAGGTATAAATGGTAGGCCTAACACTCGTTGGTAGTAAATAACTGTTATAATAAATGAATGAATATATACAGTGTAGAATATTTGATGTTGGTGCAAGTATTTAATGATTGAATTATGATGATAATTGAAGTAGGTATATGTGTTTAAGTTGTAACTATACAGAACGTTTTATATGTTTGTGCAAAAGTTTTTTGTCTATCACTGTGTATCATATAGATGAAGTAACTATGTAACTCGCTAATTTTTACTGTGGTGGGAATGGTGTGAGTGGTGTTGCACGTGGTGATAGCGTTGTTCTTCACGGATTGATTGACATGTTGTGGGATGTCAGACACACGGCTTGGCTTCGTCTCAGCACACATATGGTGACGTCGACTTCCCACACTGGTAGCAGTGGTGAGTAAATGAGTAGCGATGAGTAACTTGAGTGAAGATGAGTAAGATGAGTTGTGAATATGGGCTTGGTATTTGCTTCGTCGTCTTGACCTTTTGACTCCTGCGTCAGCGGTGGAGGTTGGGTGGAGGTAGGAGAGAAAGGAGGGTGAGGTCAGATGGTTGTGAATTGTGAGTTGTGTCTCACTCTTCGTTTGTTTGTTTTGTTTTTCTTTCTCGATGCATTCGCGGTCCCTTTTTCTTGTGATTTACTCGTTGTGGGATGAAGACTGCCACTACTTGTAGGTGCGTGTAGAAGATTATACAGACGACTCGTGGAGCTGTTACTTGTAGTTGATTGTAGATGGTTGTAGTTCGCTGGTTCGTCGTAGAAATTGCAAGACTGTTTGTATCAGTACATTGTTAAACTATTGGCAAGACGTCGTGTGATCACTTCTACATCAGCGTGATGATCGTGGAGACGGAGGGAGGGTTGGAGAGAATACTGTCAGGAGCTGGTTGTGAGTTATTTGTTGTGAGAGGTATTTTTTGTTTTCAATCTTGATATTTCGTAGGAATTCACTGTAGTTTCGTAGACGAGGTTCATAGGTTTGCTGCCGCCATATCTCACAATATGTAAAAACTTGTAGAGAAGTTTTGTAGATCAGTTATATATATATTAGACTTGTGGACAAGCGGTTGTTATACGTGAGTAGCTTTGTAAGTAGATAATCTTGGTTCCCTTTTGTCATGCAATGACAGGAGAGGTAAAGAATAGTATGGGACTATTTTTATTTGTCTTGGAAATATTAACAAAGTCTCTCACACACGAGTGAAGTATAGAGTCCTGCTAGCTACCTCCCTGTCTCTCTCTCTCTCTCTCTCTTCCATGTTGCTAAGCCCTTCTCCCTACTACCTGCCGGTTCTATGGCCTGTCTCCTTCTGGGCTCTGCTTCCTAAATTCTGGTGTAGCAGGGGTCGTGTCACGTGTGTTACACTGTGGTTGGAAAGTTCTAGAAACCTGTGTGTGAGTGTGTGTGTATGGGCACTACCCTTTGTTCGTAAGCTATCTCGCTGACACACTACCTATATCATCCCCTGACTTGCTACTTCCTGTGTATTGTCAACATTTCCTCAGTTATACTTGCAAGATCATTTCTCTTTCCCAGGCTTGCCTGGAGCTCTGTCTATCTATTTATTTATCTATCTGTGTATCATGTTTTCTATAATTAATTGTATTTATAATATGGGGTCCTGACGGGTTGGTTGTAGGAGTTCAGGCCAGCGGATAGGATGCCCATTACTCAAACAGGCCAGCACACTCTTGAAGGTGCGATGCATCCTTTCAACCATCCCATTACTCTGAGGATGATACGGCGTGATATACCAGATCGTAACATTCCGCCTCCTGCAGAACTGGAACTCCCGACTGCAGAACTCTCCCCTGTTGTCCACCAAAACCCCTCTTGGAGTGCCATAGTCTGCCATAAACTCCCCTAGGTTGTGTACTATCGTGTGTGTATGTTTTGTTTTAAGAGGATAGAATTTAACACACCTAGAATAGTGATCAATCAGTGTCATCATGTAGCAATAGCCCTGTACTCCAGCAGTCATATCTGTCAAATCTATACTGATTCTTTCAAGTGGTTTATCCACAGGTGGAAACTCTTTATACTGCTGTTGTAGTCCAGCTTCGCCTTTGAATCGCTGACAGGTTACACACTCTTTTACATACTGACAAATATCTACTTTCAAATTAGGCCAGTAGAAGAGTTCCTGTGCCTTTTGGATCGTCTTCTGGCCCAAATGTCCAGATGTCTCATGAGTTAACTTCATTGCTTGACCAATCATGGTCCGTGGGACTACTAAACAATATTGGATAGTGCCATCTGACTTAACCCTGGTGTAATATAACAATTCATTCTGAAGTGCAAATTGACTTAGAGCGGCTTTAGGTAGTCTTCTGGCTGGAAACCTTTCACCTCGCAAATATTGGATAAGTTCTTCTCACATTAGATCTTCTTTCTGCTTATCTCGCATCTGTTCACTCGTCAGTCCCAACCAATCAGACTCTGGTGAATGTACTAAGACTCGAACAGGTCTAGATAACTGATCTGCTACATAATTATACTTGCCTTTGACATATTGAATGTTGTAATTAAACTCTCGTATTTCAAGTATCCTTCTATTCATACGGGATGATTTAGTTTTTCTCTTAAATACACTGGTTAACAGTTGGTGGTCTGTAACAATCGTAAAAATGTTCACCCACAAATAATGTGAAAAACAGCGACACGTTAACACTACTGCAAGAGCTTCTTTGTCTGTCACTGAGTACCAGGTCTCACATGGTCCCAATTTCTTTGAAAATTACCCGATCGGTCTATCTGTCCCATCTGGTTGGATCTGACTCAGAACGCCTCCAACATGTGTGTTACTAGCATCAGTGGTGACGATAAACAGTCGTTCTACACTGGCTCTGACCAGGATAGGTACATTAATAAGACATGATTTCAGATGTTCGAATGCCTCCTGGCACTGATCTGTCCATTCAAAATTCACTGTTGATTTGGTTAGATTGGTTAGGGGTGTGGCAACTTTAGCAAATGATGGAACTTGTTTCCTGTAGAAACCACACATACCCAAAAATCGGCGCACTTCTTTTACATTGGTCGGCCGCTTCATTTTGGAGACTATCTATCTATCTATTGCCAGACGCCTCAATCCCGTTTGGGGTGGCCACAAACAAATCGCCTCCAAGTCGCCCTATCCCCCGCCATTTCACTGCCCTGCTCCCAACTCACACCCCCCTCTCTCATATACCTCTCCACCCCATCCCTCCATCTCATCCTCGGCCTCCCCCTCCCTCTTCCCCCCTCCACCTCACTCACATACACTCTCTTCGTCAGTCTTTCACCCTCCATCCTCTCCACGTGGCCAAACCACCTCAGTGTGTTCCTCATAATGCTCCCTATCACATCCACATCAACACCACAACGTTCCTTTATATCCTCATTCGTCAGCCTATCTCTCCATGTGACTCCACAGGCTCCTCTTAAATAACTCATTTCCACTGCTCTCACTCTTGACTTGTGTCCTTCCAACAACGTCCAAGCTTCACTTCCGTACGTTAGAGTTGGTATCACAATACTGTCATATAGTAACTTTTTATCTTCCGTGCTCACTTCCCTGTTTCTTATCACTGCTTTCAAAGAACCAGCAACCTTTCTTCCCTGCTGTACCCTTTCAAGCACTTCACCCTCCAAACCTCCATCCTTACTCATCACACTACCCAAGTACTTAAACGTACTCACATTTTCCAATTCCTCACCATCCAACCTCGCTGTACATTCACTAACTTCACCTCTCTCAAAGACCATCACTTTACTCTTCCCTACATTCACCTTCAGATTCCGTTTCTTACACACTCTCCCAAACTCATCCACCAAGCCTTGCAGCTCCCCTTCGTCTTCACTCAACAACACAGTATCATCTGCAAACAACAGTACAGGGAGTTTCCAAACACTATCCTCTCTCACCAGGGCCACTCCAACATCCACTACCCTACCTTGTACCTCTTTTATTACCCCATCCATGTACATATTGAACAACCATGGAGACATGACACATCCCTGTTTCAACCCAACTTTCAAAGAGAAAAATTCACTTAGTTTGCCATCCACACGCACTGCAGCCTTCGCACCATCGTACATACTCTTCACAGCATTCAACAACTTCCCATCTACTCCATATATTCTTAACACTTTCCACAATCCTTGTCTATCCACCCTGTCATATGCTTTCTCCAAATCCATGAAAGCCGCATAGAACTTCTTTCCCTTCTCTAGAAACTTTTCCACTAAAGATCTAAGAATGAATATCTGATCTACACAACCTCTTCCCTTCCTAAAGCCTCCCTGTTCTTCTCCAACTAATTTCTCTGTTCTTTCTCTAACTCTGTCAATAAGTATCCTACCATACACTTTTATTATTATACTAAGAAGACAAATGCCCCTATGATTACCACACACTTCTTTTTCCCCTTTTCCTTTGTACAAGGGAATAATTATACCTGACTTCCAATCCTCCGGGACTCTACCTTCCTCCCAGGCTAATCTGCACATCTTCCACATCCATTCTACTAGTATCTCTCCCCCATGCTTCAGCATTTCACCACACACTCCATCAATTCCTGGGGCTTTCCCAGATTTAACTTTCTTCATTGCTTCCACAACTTCTATCCTACTGATTTCTTCCTGTCTTCTCACCTCCCTCCTTCTCCCAGCCATTTTTCAGCCACTTATACTCGCATTACTTCCATCCTCTACGTTCAACAATTCCTTAAAGTGTTCTCTCCATCTGCTCACTTTTTCTCCCTTCTCCACTAGTAATCTACCATTTTTATCTTTAACTCCCCTGCTAACTTCACTTCCACCCTGTCTTACTCTTTTCACCTCTTTCCAGAACATTTTCTTGCAGTCCCTCCACTTTACACTCAAATTCCTTCCAAATTCTTCATCCACTCTCTTCTTACTCTCTCTTACTAATCTTTTCACCTCTTTCTTTCTACATATAACTCTCTCTTCCGCCTCTCAGTTTCTTCCACGCCCCTATTTCTCATCCATTCATTGTATGTTTTCTTCTTTTGTGCCACAGCCTGTTTCACCTCTTCAGTCCACCACGCTGTTCCTTGCACCCCCCTCCGTCTTCTCTTCCTTCCACACACCACATCACATGCTGCACATATTTCTTCTGTAAATATCCTACACACACCTTCCACGTCTCCCATCTGCTCTAATTCATATTTGCCCAATCGTTCCTCCACTTCTCTCTTATACTCTGCCTTTTTCTCATCCTCTTGTAACCTTCCCACTCTCCTTGCAACTACTCCTTCCTCTCGTCTTTCCCTTCTTCTATTTCTCCATTCTAATTAGACCTTGATTCTGGCCACCACCAAGTAGTGGTCAGGGAGTCCACTCCCCCAACCTCTATAAACTCTTGCATCCATTACACATCTTCGCATCCTTTCATCCACACACACATAATCAATCATTGCCTTCCTTTCATTCAGTTCACCACCCACCCTTCTCATCACTCACCATGTATACTGGTGGATCATTTTATGCCTGAAGAGGGTATTGGCTACCACCAACCCCCTCCCACCACAAATGTCCACTAATGCACTCCCATTCTCATCTATCTCAGCAGGCACACCTCACTCACCAACTATTCCATCCACCTTCGCATTCCCAACTTTTCCATTCATATCACCAATCAAAAACACTCTCTCATTCCTTCCAAACTTTTCCATGAACACTTCTACATTTGTCCAGAACTCTTCTCTCACTCTTCTAGCACGATCTTGCGTTGGCACATACACACACACAATCACCCACATTTGTATTCCAACTTTCAACTTTACCCACACAGTCCTTGACCCAACTGATCCATACTGTCTTATGCTCTTCTTCCATATTTTACTCACAACTATACATACTCCTTCCTTCGCCCTCTCATTCTCACCTACTCCTGCACATATACCCCATCCATACTCCCATTCTCTCACACTTTCTCCTCTCCATTTTGTTTCAGTTATTCCACATACATCCACTTTCGCACCCTCAAGCACCTGGACAATCTCTCTCTCTTTCACCTCATCATTCGCTCCTCTTACATTCCAAGTACCCATTACCAAGTCCTTTGTCCGGTCCTGAGTCGTCATCGTTTGGTCAGTCCTTGTCCGAGGCTTATTGTTTGTTTTTTTTAGTTAGTTGTTTTCCGGGGAGGGGCACTTACCCTCCGCCAACCCTTTTAGTCACCTTTTACGACAAGCAGGGATACTGGGGGAGTATTCTTGAAAACCCCCCCTGGGATCTGGCTTACTACCCTTGGTAGAGATCTTATGTCCAAGGAAAGTGACTTCTTTCATCCCGAATGTGCATTTACTCAAATTCAACTTCGCACCATTACGGGTTAGCAATGCAAACAACTGACTCAGCCAGTCGAGTAGGTCGGAAAGTCGTGGGCCCACAAAATGATGTCATCTAGGTAGTTTTTGATCCACCTTTGTCACAATAATGGTGCTAAGACGGCCTGCATACGATATGAAAAAATAGCTGGCGAGCAATTTAGCTCAAACGGGAGCCTTCTGAATCTATACAAAGTTACTCCATCACTGAAGGTCGTGAGGTCTCTACTTTCTTCATCAAGCATGATTTGGAAATACGCCTCCTGCATGTCAAGAGTTACATAGTACTTATATCCCGCAGCTTGTTCGACTAATTCTTCGAGTCTGGGTAGTGGGTATATGTCCGTGGCAAGATGAGTGTTTACGTGCCGATAGTCCAGACACATACGCTTACTTCCATCTGGTTTGTTAACAAGTACTATGGGAGAGAGCCAGGCTGCGGTCGACCTCTCAAGGATCTCCCTATCTTCCATGTCCTGTAACATATCGGCGATGATTTGCTTCGCCTGTTCTGGATAACGATAGGTCGGCCCACGACTCGGTTGAGAATTGGCTACCTTAATGTGTGCGGAAGGACCAGCAATAGTACCCAACTCTCTCTTATCTAGAATGAATAAAGGATCATGCTGGAGGATTACCTTGGCTAACTCGTCCCTTTGTTTCCGCATGAGATGGCTCCACGATTGCTCGTTCATCAGCTTGTTCAGCCTTTGTACGTGTGTACCACTCTCATCTACTTCGTCATTATTGGGTAGCAAATCATTATGGATCTGAGTTACACTTGGGATTGTACCTGGTGACTGGTCCGGCATTCTTTCGTATGAACCTCTTTTGAATGTCTTATCTACCTTAGATACATTATTAAGGGGCAGATGTATTTGTCCCTCTGAGTTCACTTTCATTAAGTATGGATGACTGTTTTGGCTGAACCTAGTTTGTGGGTGTACGATTAACGTTGTTTCAGGTACTTCGGCGACAGGTACGGCTACGAATTTGGTCTGATAAGGACTAAATTTTTCTGCTTGCAATAGATTTACTGTCAAGTCACTCTGCGTAGTTATCGATGCGATTGGAGCAGTCCTGATTCTCTGAACTTTGTTGCGTTGTCTCGGGATGTGATTGACTGTGTAGGGGGCTCCACCCCACATCAACGCCCTTTGTGCTCCATTCCAGATTAGTGGTGCCTGTCCAATTACGTCGCACCCCAAAAGCATTTCAGTCCCAAGATATGAATTTGGTACCACTGGGCACCATTAACTATATACTTTATCATCACCTGTGCCGATGTTGACTTTGATCATGCCCAGGATTCTCAACAGGGCACCTGTGACACCTTGCAAGTTAGGAGTCTGCGAGAGGCCTTTTCTGTGATCAGCGTAGGACCACTCCCAGTGTCTACTACTGCTACTAAGATTCTACCATTGACGTTCACACTTACGGTAGGCGAAGTTAAGCCTCCAGTTACTCATATCTGCGTATTCGTATTCTGGGTTCGTTGTGCATTTGTGACTGGCTCGTTCTGTCCAGCAGTCGGAGTCAGGGTAGCCTGCGTGTTCACAGCCGACTGAGCCCGCCCCGCTTGTCCGGGACAACCTTTATTCCCACGTCTTGACCCAGGTCGCCTGCAGTCGAAACAATGACCTGGAGGTGGTTTTCGCCAGCACTCTCTCAAATCATGTGAGGAAGCTAAGCAATGAGGACAGTACTTCCGTCTGGTTACTGGTTTAGTTTGAACTGCTGTTTTATTTACTTTAGTTAGATCAGCCTTCAATTCCCTTATTTGGTCTACTAACTTTTTCATCATGTCATTCGCGGCTACTGCAGCGTTATCTGTCTTTACCGTCACAGGGGGTTGGGAAACGGACTGAGAAACATTGAGAGACCCTTGCAAACCATTAGCTGATGTCGTATTACCTCTCCCAGCATATCTCTCTTCTAACAATTGTCTCTCATGCTCTAGTCTGTCTATGAATTTCCTCAGAGGGTATGAGTCGTCTAGGAAGCCCTCCAGCTTCTCACGGGACTCTGTTGGCAACCCATACCATAGCTTACGCTTCAACCTTCGATCTCGACATGGGAATTTCTTGTGAGGGAATCTCGATTCCACCACCACATGTTGACAAATGTAATGGTGTACGAACGATTGTGGGGGCTCTTCCCAACTATATGTCATACCATCCAGCTCTTGCCAGGCTGGGTTTATCGTCAGTTCAACGGCAAACTCATCTCTAAGGCACTGTTTGAGTTCTGGCCAGGTGAGTACATGATGTCCCTTCTGATAATTATGTATGAACACGGCCAGTTCCTGTCCCATTCGTCCCTTAGCTACCTGTATTCGGATCTCGTCGCTCTCATCTACCTGCTCTACTAACTCGAAAAACATGTCCAATCGTGCGGTAGCCTCTAACCCATGTAAGTGGTTAACTCCAATATAGGTATGTCTCACGGCTTGGTAAGAGATTTGCTAGGGACCATTGTCCGTGAGTTAGGGGTTGAGTGGATTGGACCTGGGTTA
Source organism: Coenobita brevimanus (assembly GCF_032717465.1). Classification (NCBI taxonomy): domain Eukaryota; kingdom Metazoa; phylum Arthropoda; class Malacostraca; order Decapoda; family Coenobitidae; genus Coenobita; species Coenobita brevimanus. Next base: position 10,963,971 of record NC_137039.1, read on the forward strand.
GTACTGGGGCTATTAAAAAGAACTGGAGGGGGGACCAAGCCATTCATGGTGTTACTATCTTGCGTCTGGGCTTCAATATCACGAATTTCTCTGGCAAGCCTTTCCATGGTTTCTAGTACTGATTGCTCTGCTTCAGGTCTGGATAAAACTAACTGCCCTGGTCTAGACATTTTTAACGTTCAGTACCATTACTCTTTCACACCTCTACTCGTTCTTCTACTGATACTCTTCAATTACCCTCATGATTTTCGCGTCCACCCACTCCCTAGCTTCATTGTTCCGATGGACCCCATCCACCAGATTTTGCTCAAAGAATTTAGTGTTGAATTGGAGAATTTTATGTTTCCTCAGAAACTGTTTAATCCTTCTATAAACTTTTTTTTTTTATGTGAGGAAGAAGGAACCAAAGGCCATGAGCCCGCAAAACTGTTCCTTCCAAGAGAAAAACAAAATACAAGAGAGAGCCAAATTCAAGATCCATTCATTTCGAGATGCCTGGACACACTGCGTTTGAAAGACTGGAGATCATAGGAAGCAGGAAATACAGACAGAGGGAGACAGTTCCAGAGTTGACCTGTTGCATAAATGAAGGACTGGGAGTAACGGTTAACTCTTGCATTAGAGAGTTGGACAGAAAAAGAGTGAGAGTTTGCTGCTAGACGGGTGCTACGCGCCCGTCGTAGAAGTGGAGGAATGCATGCAGACAGTTCAGAGGAACTGTGACCATTGAAGTAGCAATAGAAAAGAGATAAAGATGCAACATTGTGGCGAAGAGACAGAGGTTGAAGGGAGTCAGTAAGAGGGGGAGAGTTAATGAGACGAAAAGCCTTTGACTCCACCCTATTGAGAAGAGCTGTATGTGGGGAGCCTCCCCACACGTGAGAGTTGTACTCCACACAGGGGTGGATAAAACCCCTGTATAGAGTCAACAATTGTGTAGGGGCAAAGAAGGAACGGAGTCGGCTTAGCACACCCAGTCGCTTGGAAGCAGATTTTACAAGATATGTAATATGATCTTTCCAAGACAAGTCCCGAGCAAATGAAACCCCTAGCATGTTCAAGGATGATGCAGGATTAAGTTGAGTATTATTAAACATAAGTGGGTATACCTGTGGAATATTTTGTCGGGGTGATAGGTGCAAAAACTGAGTCTTTGATGCATTAAAAACAACCAGATTATTTTTACCCCAGTCAGAGATACGAGCCAAGTCAGACATTAGGTGTGCCATAGCCTCATACCTTGCCTGTTGAAGTAACTGCTGAGATGGACGTTGTGGGAATCGAATGGAAAGTTGAAGGGTGGAGTCATCAGCGTATGAGTGGATAAGATTAGATGTACAGCTTAGAAGGTCATTCATGAATAAAAGGAAGAGAGTTGGTGATAGGACAGAGCCCTGAGGAACACCACTGTTAATAGATCTAGGAGAAGAACGATAGCCGTCTACAACAGCGGCTATAGAACGACCAGATAGGAAGCTAGAGAAAGAAGGATAGAAACCGTAAGAGAGCAGTTTGGAAATTAAAGATTTATGCCAGGCTCGATCGAAAGCCTTTGAGACGTCAAGTGCAATGGCAAAGCTTTCGCCAAAGTCCCGAAAGGAGGATGACCAGGAGTCTGAAAGGTAGGTGAGAAGATCGCCTGCGGAGCGTCCCTGACGGAACCCATACTGACGATCAGAAAGAAGGTTGTGATAGGAAACATGCTTTAAAATTTTTCTATTAAGAATAGACAAAAACTTTTGAGATACAGGATGTTAAAGCAATTGGGCGATAGTTAGAGGGTTGGGAATGGTCACCCTTCTTTGGGACTGGCTAAATAAGAGCAAACTTCCAGCAAGAAGGAAAGGTACAAGTTGACAGACAAAGGGATACGGGTAGACTTTGCCTAGGCAGGGTGTAAGCACAGAAGTACAGTTCTTGAGAACAACAGGAGGGACTCCATCAGACCCATATGCCTTATTAGTACTAAGGCCAGCAATGGCAGAAAATACATCAGCTGAAGAAATTTTGATGTTAGCCATGAGGAAGTCAGAGGGGGGAAGTGATGGAGGAACAGCACCGGAATCGTCTAAGGTGGAATTGGAGGAGAAAGTCTGAGCGAAGACATCTGCTTTATCAGTAGAAGAAATAGCTACAGAGCCATCAGAGTAGAAAAGAGGAGGGAAGGATGATGAGGTAAAGTTGTTAGAAAGGTTTTTGGCAAGGTGCCAGAAGGAGCGGGAAGAGTTCGAGTTGGAGAGTTGAGAACATTTTGTATGGATGAAATTATTTTTAGCGGAGTGAAGAACAGACTTAGCAAAATTCCTGGCAGAAATGTATAAAAGATGTAATTCAGGGGTGGGTTGGCTCCGGTACCTTTTATAGGCCCTCTCCTTGTTGCGGACAGCATTAGAACAAGCGTGATAAACCAAGGCTTTCTTGCGTTAGTCAAAGGATATGAGAAAGGAATGTATGCTTCCATGCCTGAGAGAATAACCTCCGTAATGCGCAAGGCACACCCAGATGGCTCATGCCCATGAAAGCAATAATCATTCCAGGGAAAATCAAAGAAGTACTGCCTGGGGGCCTCCCAATCCGCAGCTCCAAAGTGCCAGAGACGACGTTTTTTTGGAGGGTCCGCAGGCCGTACCGGAGCGATAGGACAGGTTAAGGTGATAAGGTTATGATCGGAGGAGCCCAACGGAGAGAAAAGATTAACAGAGTAAGGAGAAGGATTAGTTGTAAGGAAGAGATCAAGTATATTGGAGCTCTCTCCAAGGCGGTCAGGGATACGGGTAGGGTGCTGTACAAGCTGCTCTAGGTCATTAAGGATAGAAAAGGTGTAGGCTTGTTCACCAGGTGGATCAGTGAAAGGAGAGGAGAGCCAAAGGTGATGGTGAACATTGAAATCTCCTGGCTGATGTTGTGGGAGCTGTTTCCTCAGTATATTTCCGGGGTTCTATCTGACACACGCATATAGCTGCCTTACACTTCCATTCCAACTCTTCCACTACTTCTCTGATATCCGAAAACACTTTCGCAGGGGTGCATTCCCCGTCAATGTCATTGCTTCCTAACCATAAAAGGACTAGGTCGTATTCCCACTCTAAGACAACATTCAGCCGTTGATCATGAAAAAAATTCCTAGCTCTGGCCCCTGGCCCTCTGAAAATCCGCAACTCAACATCCCTCACCTCCAACCGTCTCGGGATCTGGCTGTGTCCCACCAAAGCAACCTTTAACATTCTGTCTCTTTCTCTCGGCTTCTTCTCACAAGCCTGTAACCTTGGGGTAATGACTGCGAATTTATCCCACTATGCTGCCACCATTATGAGATGCCCGATCCCTTTTATTGGATGTTGTTGTTTGAGGCTGACTTGGGGTACTTTATGGGGTGGAAGACAATTGACAATCGTCATGGTCGAGCCTGCCACAGACGTCGTAGGACACGCATGCTCATGAATCATATGCTGCATTTGTTTATGTGCACTTATGATAGGATTAATGTCATTCCTACTTACAAAACCACTTACACTCTCCAATGAATACACACAACAAGAGCTTATTCATTTGTATGAGTCATACAAAAAGGTAAAAATATTCTAATCTGGCAAGTCTAGCAACTGGTCAGCTCATTCATCCCTTATAAGTTAATGTTTTCTATGTTAATTCTTTAGAAATGAGTAGATTTGTATCTCTTAATATATGGTTTCAATGAGGAAAGTCATATTTTCCTCCTCTGAGACGATTTACTAACTTTAATTTATTAGTGCCTAAATTCGCCTTCAGTCAACGATTTCGACAAACCGTCCCAAATCCAGGAACGGTCAACAGTCATTTTTTGCCTGCTCTGAGAGAGGTCGGAAGGCTGGACTGAAGTCGAGAGGACGCACGCTGAGAATCTGAGATGTCAGGATCGTACTGTTGTGTTCCCCTGTGCATTAATAGGGGTGGCCATCAATTTCCTCAGATTATGAATGATGAAATTACAAAACAAACAATTTGGATAATATAGTGTCATATACAGTATGTATATATTTCTCAAAGTGGCTAATCAATCCAGAATAGAATATATTCTCTATAATAAGTATATATAGAAAAATATATGTATATATATATAAAAATATGTGCTTTTCACTTTCACTCACAAAGTACACACTGCTTCCTACCCAGATGAATTAATACTCCCACACACACTTCATGACTGGTGTACTACAAAAAGACTCAGAATGGCCTCTTTTATGGTAGAACACAGTCATAACTCACACCTCACTATCAACATCTCCCTTGTCCCACATGCACACAAAATCTTTGGTGAAATGAAAGCACAGTAACAGAAGAATTTGGTAATATCTTGCAGCATAGAGCAGTTAGTTAGAAGCTGATCTGTAAAAATATTTATCTAAGACAGCCTTTCTGAAGTTATCTTGATGTCATCAAATGTGAATATTACAAAATCTTGGGTGCCGCAATATTAGTAAACAAAAGCAGGGTCTATCTTGTCCCTGGGACTGTACCTTCAATGCGCATGCGCCACTTGGATATTTGGGATGTTACGAGCGTCGTACCGATTTTTTACATATATTGGCTAGTAATCGACTTGAAGAGGGCAATTACAAAGTATTTCGTTCCAGCCAATAGTGAGTAATGTAACTCCACCTCTTTCAGTACAATAAAAGACTACTAATGCAAAATAAATGAGGATCTTGGAGTTCATTTGATGCTAGTCTAGCTGGATAAATATTTTTTACGTATTACTATGAAAATAATAAGTAGTTTGCCTTCATTTCTTCTCAATTATTTGAGAAAAAAAATAATTCCTCTACACATTACAAACATTAATTTGAATCATAAGTCCACAAAAGATATATTATTAATGATTCATGAGAGTGCGACTGTTCACTGTCAGTGGCAGGCTCGACCACTTCAATGGCGGCTCCAAAGCACCCCATTGTATCCCTAGGGTTCGTTCGACCCTTATCCTGATATTGTTGAACTAACTGTGGAATCGGTTGGGATCCGAGATTACTCAAAATTAATTTAATTCTCTATCAAATATCACACACAAGGAAAATTGGCCGTTCTGAATAATTACTAATAGGAAAGAAATTTGGCAGCTTGATCATGAGTAGCATAATAATAAGAGAATTTTTAGATAGCATAACAATTCCAACTTTGAGTAGCGTGACAATGCAATAACAGAACTTTATACTCCCAGAACCGATTCAGCACAGGGGTCGAAAACAATTCCCACCAAGGCACGAGGGTTATGAGAAGAAGTTATACAGGATTTGAGAGATATAAGAGAGGAATGACAGTGAAACTCAATAAACTTTTCAAAATGCTGAATTTACTAATATCTCTCTGTTACGCTGGTGTTTTTAAGGCGACTTCTCGTCCTAAAAACACTAGCGACTGAAGCGGGGTTCTCTTTCTAGACCGGAAGTAAAGCACTAACAAAGGAACAGGACATAAAAACCATGCAGTACACCTTAACACATCTATTACCTTAATTCTAACCGTTACAATACAACACAGAGTGATATTTGAAATACAGGGGAACAGGGACACAGGGTTAACATTCAGCACCACAAAAAATAGTTACGCTTAGTACACACTACAATGCTCATACAGGGATATCTTGAATTATATATGTTATTGTCTAGATGTCACTTTTAGGCAGGATATACACCGAACTGATCACAAAGGGGATAAGCAAGATTGGGAGTCTGTAGGGGAAATATTACTATAAATAAGGTCGGGTGTGGATAGCGACACTTAACACAGTCACCTGGTCACGGCGACACTCACACTCGGGCTTTTGACCAGCCTGCGCACCCTAGCCTTATGCATTCACAGAAACTTCTTTTACTGGGGGGACTTGGATAATTACTCTAAGGTTCATTCTCTGTCCTGCCGACACTGAGTTCTTTTGGGCTATTGGTAACTGCACCGTTCTTCACTTAGTCACTGTTCACTGTTCTTTTCCCCGATTTGTTCTCAACACAAGGGGAGTCACTATTTACCTGTATCTTCTGGGTAATGTTCACTCCGTGACAAGGGCGTGAGGGTAGAGCCCTAGGGGGACCCGGCCTGCAGAGGGCAAGGGATTACCCCCAGGGGTCACTGCCCAGGTCACACTCGTCGGTGGGGTGCAGGGAGGCCCTCCCGTCCGGGGGCCTCGACCTGAGAGGTGGCCCTTGAGTTGGGACCTCGTCGGTGTGGTGCAGGGAGGCCCTCCTGTCTGGGGGCCTCGACCTGAGAGGTGGCCCTAGGGACTGGGGCCGAACAGCCTGAGCAGTCGGGCCTGTCGTCTCTGGCTCCGTGGAGTGAGGGAGCCGGGATTGCCTTCATCGGGAGCCGGTGGGTCTGGCCTGGGTGTCCTGGGACTGCGGGCGCCTAGGGGAAGAGGTGCCGACAGGGCTGGGCTGCGGCAGCTTCTCCTTCGGGACTCGGGCAGGAACAAGGATCTCCCAGGCGTGGGAGGTAGGTCCGATATCGGGCCTTGTCACCACTCTAGTGTCACCTCCGGGGCTATATTCCCGGATGGTGACGAAGGGCTCCCACAGGGGGAAGAGGCTGGAGAAGGACTCACGTCACTCGTGTCCTCTCTGGTACGTCCTGAGGCCGGAGCCTTGGGTCGCCTTACCCTGGTACGTACGTTGGCTGTGGCCGTGAGCTTACCCGGCGTACAAGGAGCAACTGAAGGGCGTACAAGGCCGCTCCTTCCCCGCCACGTATAGAGACCATTGGTGCGGTGTTGCTCCCGTAGTAGGGGACAAGCCGGAGTGAGGGGCACAGAGGTCACACTCTCTCCAGTACGTACTGAGGCTACCTTCAAGGGCTTCTCTACCCTGGTACGTGCCACGGCAGGAGCCAGATGCCTACCCGTCTTACAGAGAGCAACTGAAGGGCGTACAAGGCCGCTCCTTCCCCGCCACGTATAGAGACCGTTGGCGCGGTGTTGCTCCCGTAGTAGGGAAAAGCTACACGTACGATAACAGGGGCTCTTTACCCTGGTACGTACTCTGGCCATAGCCGGGAGCTGATCTTTCTGACCAGAAGCAACTGAAGGGCGTACAAGGCCGCTCCTTCCCCGCCACATATAGGGACCATCGGCGCGGTGTTGCTCCTGTAGGGGAGAACAGCAGGAGAGGGATGCACTGGGGCAACTCTCTCTCTGGGGTGTAATAAGGCCGGACCCTTGGGTCGCCTTACCCTCATACACTTTATTAGGCCTTAGCCTTGGGCCTCCTGCCCTTGGGCCTCCTGCCCTAGAGGGTGTAACAATTGCCGTCAATACGGTGTTACTTGGGACTGAAGCTAGTTCAGTCCCACCCCTTTTCTGATGACGGTTGTTTTGCCCGCAAGGTAGTTGCCTTTCCCCGGTCACCCGGTGTTGGGGCAGTGGCGGGGAAGAAGGGCCCACGACCGTAGTGCCCTGGTGACCCTCTTGATTGGGGTCACTAACCCCACCATTGTGTCCTCCTGGGGTGGTGGTGCGGTGGTGGCCCGGTGGTGGGGTGGGGGGTGGTGAGGTGGGAGGTCCGATGGCCGGCACGGCAGACATTTTACCACCCTCTGCGTTGTAGAAGTCACGACCCCGTGACTGGAGGTGGTAGGTGGTGGAGGTGGATGTCTGGTGGGCCGGGGTGAGATGTTGGATGAGGCTGACCCAGTGGGTGGTGAAGGTGTTAGGCTCCTGATGGGGGTTGAGAGTGAGCCGGAGGGAGGATGGATGGTCGGCCCGGCGGAGGAGTCGGAGGTGGTGGGTGTCTCAGATTCTGGCATGTGGGCGGTCGTGGTGTAGCCAGTGTACTCTCGTCACCTTCATCCCGGGGAATGGTGCCTGGTGAGATGAAAGCTGAATGCTGGAGAGTGATGGGAGATTGGTGGTTTTATGGGGGATGGTTCGGTGGGAGGAGCGTTGTCCCTTGGGGAATTGGGACCTGGGAAGATTCCATCGTGCTTGGTGGAGGGGGAGGGTTATGGGGGAGGTGTTTGGGGTGGGGGGGGTATGTGGTGGTGGTGGGTGTTGGGATGGGAGTGCGATGGGCGGTGGTGTTGGGGTGTATCTCGAGGGTGGGCGTGAGAGGTGTCATGATCTGGTGGTGGTGGTAGTGAGGGTTGGTGTGGGTGGTGAGGGTGGTTGTGCACGTGGTGGTGGTGAGGGCGTGCGGCTGTTAGGGGGGGAGGCGAGTGGGGATGTGGTGTGGCGCGTATAATGAGAATGGTCAAGGGGAAGGGGGGTGGTGGGTGTGCAGGTGGTAGGGTGGTGAGTGGTGAGGTCTGCAGAGGTGGTGGCTTTGGGTGATGGTGGTGATGTGGGCGGTGGGGGCGGTGTGGGTCGGGAGGTGGTGGGTGGACAGGTGGTAGGGAGGTGAGTTGTAAGTTGTGAGGGGTGGCGGTCCCGGGCGGTGATGGTGGTGTAGGCAGTGGTGGTGGTGTGTCGCGGGGTGGGATGGTTGTCGGTGAGGTGGAGGGAGGGGGTGAGAAGGAGTAGGAGTAGGAGTCTGGGGGGTAATTCTCAGAAAGGTCGGTATGGACAGGTGTGCGGGAAGAGGTGCAGGTCGGGCGGGCACGGGGGTGGTCAGTGTTGGGTGGGTGGAAGGGTCGCACGTGGCGATTTCGGTATGTGCGGTGTTGTCCCTGTTGATCGATGATGACTTGGTATGGGTTGGGTACTCGAATAATTTTGAAAGGTCCATTAAATCAGGGGGAGGTTTTGGAGGGGGCGGGCAGGTGTGCAACGACTACGGACTGACCAGGTTTGTATGGGTTGGAGTGATTCGTGTCGGGCGCCAGGTCTTTTTGAGTGTGTAGGTGGTGGAGGCGGTGTTTGAGGTGGTGGAGAGGGTCGGTAGTGGAGGGTGGGGTGGGTGGCTGTAGGTGGTGGAGGAGTGGTAGGAGTAGTGGAGATTCCCCGAAAACTCTTTCATGTGGAGTTATCCCGTCTTCTCGTGGGCATGTGTTTAAACCCCATTGGATAATCTTGACGTGGGCAGGCCAGTCCTCGTTCCCTGTTTGCATAATGCGTGTGCGGACCTGGTTCATGAGGGAGCGATGGCTCCTCTCGCAGATGCTGTTACCTTGGGGCCAGTAGGGAGATGAGTGGGAGATGTGGTATCCAAATATGTTTGCCAGTTCTTCCCAGACCTTGCCAGTAAATTCTGGGGCATTATCTGAGGGCAGTGCTTGGGGAATACCAAAATACGGGAAGACATGGCAGGTGAGGGCGTCGGCAACTGATGCTGCACTGTGATCTTTGGCGGGGCATGCGATGATAAACTTTGAATACACATCCACGAATGTGATTATGTATTTGTACCCACAGCCAGCCATCACTACACCTGAAATCACTGATTGCCAGGTGAGTAGCAGGCCTTCGTGCTGCAGGCTGAATGTCCAGGCCCACACACACGGACACCCTTAGCTCGTTCCTGCATGTACCACTTACACACTGCCTCATCGAGTTTCTCATTGGGCAGCTTCCTTGTCCTGAATACATCCTTCCCCTTTCTGCTGCATTCCATTTGCATTATCAACTTTGTTTTGTCCTTTGCCTTCAGGATGACATGCAGGGTTGGCCTCTTAGGGCCATACTTGCAAATAAGGTTGGCCTTGATTGTGCCTTTCTCATGCAACTTGATCACTTCCATCCTCATCACAATGATCATATGTTTCTTCTTTGCATTTTCAGTAAAGGAGGCGCTAGAAGATTCCTGACATGAAGCCATTTTTCGTAATCACTATGGGAAAACACTTGCTGCACTCAAGAAATGCGAGAAAGGCAGGTGAAGATGTTGACACAAAGAATGACGGCAAAACTTATGCCGACTGTATAATGTGTCCACAGCCTCTGGTCCTGCCCAGGCCCGATGCGCCAGTGCTTCCAACCTGCTCCTCCCTGACTTAACTAAAGTGTGTGGAAAAAAAACACCGCCGGCATTGGTAACTGGGTTCCTAGTCACCCTGCACACATGGTGCAATGTGGTAAGGCTGCGTCATACGCCCCATGTGACGGGTGGTATATGTTAAAAGCAAAAAAGTGTCTGATGGGTCATGAGTTGTCCAGATGCTCCATGTGATGTATTCTAGTCGTCTGGAGACCTTCAAAGTGTCTGTTAAGTCTGAAATCTGGTCTACTGAGGTCCATTAATGCCAGGGTCTATTGTATATCAGACTATTGGATACACTGTCAGCCTCTTCCCCTAATTTGTCCAACGTAGCGAGGGTTCACTATGCCACTATTTTTGGTTTGTATGGTTCCCGCTAATACATATTCTTGTGATGCCATGGTTATGGGTACAGGATTGACAAGCTTATGAGAGAACAGTGTCACTGTAATTAAGGGTCAGAGAATGTCCTGTCAAGAAAAATGTACGAGGTCTGTCCAAAGAGAAACCAAACTTTTTAAATAGCACACCAACTACCTAGCACTGCATGATCACGATGGGAGTGCTGTATAGCGACAACTTTGAGCTTTAGTCAAACACTAGTCACATCATGCCATGCTACTTACTAAGGTATATGCACTTGAGTGAACGTGTATTTAGTACACTTGGCGATTGTTTCAAGCTGAACAATGAAGGACCTTGAAGAGCAATGTATTTGCATGAAATTCTGTTTCAAATTGGGAAAAAATTTACTTTCCTGAAAAACGTCATAAAAGGTGATAAAATGTGGGTGTATGGGCATGATGTTGAAAAATAAAAAATGCAATCGTTGTAGTGGGTCTGAACATCGTTACTGCTTAAAAAAAAAAAAAAAATGGGTTGCTCAAATGTGAAGGTTGTGATCATTGTCTTTTTACTGGAAGGGCGTCGTTCATCATGAGTTTGTTCCACGTCATCCATCCTGAGTTTGTTCCACGTGGTCAGAAAGTCAATAACGTGTTTTACTTGGACGTCCTGAAATGTTTGAGGGGGGCAATGCAAACGGAGAGGCCTGAGATGTGGGCAAACAAAACCTGGGTCCTGCACCATGACAATGCATCTGCTCATGCATCACTCCTTATCTGTGACTTTTTGGCCATGCATGTGATGACTATCGTCCCCCAGCTACCCTACTGTCTGGGTTTGGCCCCTGCAGACGTTTTTTTATTCCCATAGTTGAAATCCACTCTCAAAGGTCGCCAGTTTCAGACGACAGAAAAGATAGAACGCACCTTGATGAATATGTGACGTGGCATGATGCAGTTGGTGTTAGACTAAAGCTCAAAGTTGCCGCTATACAACACCCTCATCATAGTCATTCTACGCCAGCTAGTTGGTGCACTATTTACAAAGTTCGGTTTCTTTTAGGACAGACCTCGTATTAACTGCCCCAAAACCAAAGTCCGTGCTTTTATATAGTTCAAGTTTTTCTGACCTTACGAAAATCAGAGGCCCATTCTTTGGTTCTAACCTGATCATTTTTCAATGATACCATTGTTGTGTTCAGATTGTTATTTTTTTCACATGCCGACAGTTTTTCTTGAGAGGTCTACGACATTTTCTAACCAAAATAAGGGGGCTCTCCTCGGTGGTATTTTCATTGCAACTACGGTAAGTATTATGATGTTTCATAACAGTAAGTACAATTTCTCATCACAACTATGGCACAGGAATCTCTGTCTTGCAAGAGATAGCTGCTTTACAGTAATTTGTGAACATGATGCCACCTATCAGTTTTCTTGGTTGTTATTTCCTACTATGTCACCCCTTATCAATTTTTCCTGAATTAAACAATGAGAGAAGCACGACTAATCCTGTAGCGAATCAGTGATGATCTGAGTGATCTGACTCACCCTAGGCACGCTGGGTGCGACTTCCTCTGCCTGCGACAGCAAGTGCATCTATTCAAATACTTGTATGTCATTACTGTTTGCAGATTGTGCTCCTATGCAGTGGGACATAGTCTAGCTGTGTTCTTGAAATAATGTGGCAAGCCTCGAGATTTTTCACAATCACAGAGATATAACTAGTGATCTGAAATGTTCTGTGCGTGTTACAGTGTGTTGGTTTAACGTGGACTAGAGATACTGGTGCTGTAATAAACCCTAGAACCAAGTTCGTGCCAGGATGAAGGCGTCCCTATCCCTGCCAAATTTGATGTAGTAAAACAGGAAGAATACTCAGATGTAGCTGTGGCTTTCTAAGGTATGCGGGTAGCCTAATTTTGAGTGACTTTCAAGATTAGGCTTAACCCGTTCCGTGCCATGCCTGTATATATATGCCCAGTCCAATGGGCCACGCTTCATTTCACTCGTCATTCAAGTCCCCGGAATCCTGGCTGTATCGGATACGCCAAAAACATTCACCACGTTCTGTAGCTGCACGTAAACGTATCCGATAGAGTCAATCCGAAGCTGTCACGTTAAAAAGGCGTGCCAAATCCCTGATTATGCACTTCTCCTCTCAATATTCATCCAGCCATCTCCATCTCTTGTCAGTCCCCTAGCCTCATCGACTTCCAAACTTCTCCTCCTTACACATTCATCCACCATATCCACCACCTTCTCCTTCGCCTACCTCGCCTCCTCCTTCCTTCAAATTCGCTCAGATATACCTTTTTCACCACTCTGTTGTTATCCATTCTCTCCACATGACCATGCCATCTCACTGCACTCTCTTCGATTCTGGTGTCCACAGCTTTCCTCACTCCACTTCTTTCACGAATCACATTATTTCGTATCCTATCTACTCTTTGCACTCCACATACATTCCTCAGCAGTCCCATCTCCACTGCTCTCACACTTGACTTTTCATTTTCATGCCACACCATAGTCTCACATCCGTATGTTAAAGTTGGCACTAACACTCCTTCATGTAAGCCTCGTGCAGCTGCAACACTCATGCCTGTTTCTTATCAAGGCCTTCTAGCACCAGCTATTTTCCTTCTTTGTGCCACTCTACTTTCCATTTCTTTTGCACATTTTCATCTCTCTTCTATCACTGTACCCAGGTATTTGAACTTTCTCACCAATTCCAGTATCTCTACATTCACTGTAACATCGCACTGGAGTCACCTTCACTCTCAACAACCATCACTGTACTCTTTTCTACAGTTACTCTCAAGGCACGACGCTTACAGACATCAGCAAAACCCTGCACTAGTCTACCAAGTTCTTGTCCAGTATTTGAAAGTAGTACTGCATCATCAGCATACAACAAATTTGAGATATTCCATCTATCACCATTCATTATCAATGCCTGTGACTCTCTCTTCTTGTAATATGTGAGTCTTGAGTTTTTATTATTATTTTGATAAGTGAATAGCAGTAGGAGTTAAAGATGAATACAGGGAGTTGATCTTTGATTTATTATCTTCAGAGAAAGTCTTAAGTTGAGCAGTGTACGTATTACAGAGACTTAATATACTAAGTAAGTCTAGTTGGACCCCTCTTCTTGTTCACTCTCTCCACTACCTGTCGGTTCTATGGCTAGCCTCCTTCTGAGCTCTTCTTCCTAAATTCTAGTGTAGCAGGGGTCGTGTCACGTGTGTTACACTGTTGTTGAAATGTTCTTGAAGCCTGTGTGTGAGTATGTGTGTATGTGTGTGTATGGTCACTAGGCATTGTTCGTATGCTTATCTCGCTGACACACTACCTATCTCATCCCCTGACTTGGTGCTTCCAGTGTATTGTCAACATTTCCTCACTTACACTTGCAAGCTCATTTCCCATTCCCAGGCTAGCCTGGTGCTCTATCTATCTATCTATCTATCTATCATGTTTCCTATAATTAATTGTATTTATATTATGGAGTCCTAACATTGCTCGGTCACGTGCTGGAGGTCCTCCGACAGTAATTATCATTGACATATGCTAATCTATTATTACATAATATTGATTATAATATTGTATACATATAATATTCATAGTAAATTGCAATGATCTAGTAATATTACATTAAACAAGTTGGATATATATTTGAATAAATGCACTAAAGTTAAACTATTTAACTGTAATACAGTGTGTACATTGGTTATTGTAGTGAAATGTATACATGCAAGAAAAAAAATAGTTTAAAATTAAGATTATGGTAAGAGCTATTAATATTTCATTTAAAGATAATGCTACTGGTATAGCATGCTTCTATATCATGGGTCATTCTTCTTTGTATTTTTATATATATATATATATATATATATATATATATATATATATATATATATATATATATATATATATATATACAGAATATGTACACTTCACTCAGGGGGGTTCACTTGGATGCTAACTCTACCCCCACTAAATACTGACTCCAAATTTGCAATTCATGCATGCATTCTGTGCATTGCGAACAGCACTACTGCAAATAAAATGCAGAAGATTATAAAGACAGTAGGTGCTGGGCTATACGCATAATATGGGTTGAACATACTCAAACTCAAATCTTCCCAGGGCTTCATTGTTTCATTGATCAGTTGCATAGTTTCAAACTTAGGTGATGCCAACTTAATACTTGTGCTCATGTTTAAGTCCATATTAGGTAGTGGGTGGAAATGTTTGTGTGTATGATTGAGGATGGCGTAGTGATTGATGGTGGATAAAGTGGACATGGATGGTGTAAATACCGCACAGTAGTCTGGTGCTCTGTATAATCCTGAGGCGGAAGTATGAGATGGTGGTATATCTGGACAGACTATGTAAACTTATGTGTTATGAGTGAAATAAAAAAAAAACTGTTGAGTGTCCGATGCGTTGATGGTGTACAAGCTTATCTGGAGCAAAAGTGAAGTTACAATGATGATGCATATTGTTATTTCTGATGATAGCCATTTCACAAGAGACTGTATCAGTGGGCTGAAACGTGAAAATGTACGCAGGACAAAGATGAACAGCATGTAAGGATGTGCGGCATTTTCGTTCAATCGTTGATTCACTTGCGAAAGTGACAGTGTTCCGTCTCTTGGAGACCATGATGAGTTCGGTGTCTGTGTTGATGTTGATGATGACCAAAGTGTTATTATTCTTAGAAGGGAAAGGGTGTATTTGGTATACTGTGAACAGGTCTTCAGTTATGAATGGTACATGAACTACTACTGATGTTGTTGTTAGTGTTGCTTCTAAATATGGATACCAGTAATATTGCATGAATTCCCTACTTCGGAACAAAGGCTTCAATTTATGTTTATGTATACCTTGACTAATAATCTGACGTAGCTCATGAACTGGAAGTAAGTCAATTGTGATCTTGCCATCACCAGCATTCGAAATTCCTTCCATAAGTGCCCTGTAACGAACTCTAGTGTTGTCTAATTGTAGTAGAATTGTGTCAATATGTTCTGTGATAATGGAGTTGTGTTGGAAAAGTGTTATGTTACCTTCCATTTCATTTATTTTATCTACACTTTTGAGAGCTATGTTTTCTGCCTTTTTCAGATTTTTCACAATTGTCTTCATTGCTGAGTTATGTCCTGTGATGAATTTATCTTGGTATGTTAGTACCTGAGCTATTTTATTAAATTTGTTGTTTATTTCTTTAAGGTCTTCCTCTGTAGCCAATCCAAAGATGTTCCCAAGAACTGCTCCACCCAGGTCGAACAAACCGCGCTTTTGGCGAGTACGAGTGATGTTCTTGTCGTTCAATATCTCCGTTCCATAAGATGGGAGATCTTGGATCATGATGAGCATAGTTGACTTAGCCTGTTCTATTTTCCATTTTGCTAACTTCACTATTTCATTCACTTCCTTTGTGTTATGTGCTTGTGAAACATAGCCTCCTATCATGAAGTCCTGGGTTCGCATTGGTTTCACGATATTTTCTAGATAAGAAGGTAATTCATACAAGTAATCCAGACTTATTTCAGTACTCATGACGTCTTTTACGATTGACGTCGTGGCCGTTGGAGCTATGAGGCATCCTTGCCGTACTATGTGTTGGGGGTCTAAGTGCGCATATCCTCTTGCTATGTAGAGGAGAATCCATAGCAAAACTCCCTTCATCGCTACCTACTGACAAAAAAAAGTCTATTAATTTCCTAATATAGTCATGCTATGGTCGATGATAGTGATGATGTGCATTATGGTTGATTGTTATTTCATTTATAGAAGGAGTTTAAATCGATATTTAATTCTCGTAAATGATGTACTGCAGATTTTATTGGATCAGTTGCACCTATGTTTGATTGTTTGGTATATGACCTTAATTTATTTTTGTAATTATTGTTGTTTTCTTGATTGGTTTCATGAGTTACGTTCGTTTGTTCGGTTGTATCCGAGGCTGAATAATTATTGGATAGCTCCCTTGAAACTTGTTTTAAATGGTCAATATGAACTTGTTTCTCTTCGCCACTAGACAGTGACTTAATTAAAACTTTGTTTGCTTTTATGTTAATTGGTCTGTATGGGCCCTCAAATTTTGGGGATAATTTATTGTCTCTCGTATGAATGATACCATAAACAATGTCTCCTAAGCTGATAGATGAATCTCTTGCCTTCTTGTTAAATGCCTCCGTCATATCTTCCTTGGACATCGTTAATTGTTTTTTTACTCTTTTGTGTATGTCCTGGAATTCACGTAAACGGAGTTTAGAGTAATCATCGTAATTGTATATGGGCAGACTGTCACCTTCTAGGAGCTCATATGGTTGTTTTTTATCTGTCCCATATATAATGAAATGTGGTGTGTCACCTATGGATATATTTATAGATCCATTAACCAGCCCCATCCCGTCGACGTATGGGTACGTTGCAACGATTTGCATTTGCCAGTCCTGGCGACGTACCGGTACGTCGTGCAATTGCAATTTGCATAATTTCGACAATTTTCAAAATTCGCGCTTGATTTGCGGTACGTACCCTCGCAAGACCTTCCCCTACCTGCCACCAGGCGGGGACACTCGGCGACCCCGCGCGACCCGCACTAGCCCACTACTCGTCCACTCACCTGGTAGCCACGGTCCTGCTAAGACATATCTAAGAGAGGTCTCTCAGACAGCGAAATTCAAGTCGCCCTGGACACCTTTACTGGCGACAGTGATTCCCCACTGGACGACGAGGATATGGACAAGGATTATATGCAGCCAGAGGAGGAAGAAACCACCAGCAGTGACGAGGAAGTTCCGTCTCCCAGGAAGCGGCAGTACATGACTTACCGTGCTGCTAGAGAGAGGCAGGAGGCAAAGAAGGCACATGCAATATCCTATCCCTATCCCCAGCGTGATTTGGAACCAGAATTCGAGGACGAGGATGAGGACAATGACGGAGCCGTGGGACGTGCTGCCACGTGGTATGGACGGGAGGTTATAACACATCGTGGCCCAGGGCACACACCTCATCGTATGAGCAGGTATGGGCCTAGCATTTTGTTTGGGGAGCTAGGAAGTCAAGTGGAGGGAGTGGGGAGTGAAAGTCCAGGGAGGATTAGGGAAAGTGAGAGTGACGTGAGTGAGTCATTGCTCTCCCTACATAGTGTGAGGCGGCGTAGTGGATCACGTGGGCCAGTGCGGGTGCGTTCCTTATCACGTGGGGTTGTGAGGGAGCGGGAAGGTGGGGAGGAACCACTCCAAAGCACGTCTTATGCTCCCCAATATCCCCTAACATGTGGTCGAGCTAGGTTGCGTGAGAAAGCACGTGGTGTTGTCATGGAGGGGGAAGGTGGGGGGGAACCACTCCCCAGCACGTCTTCTGCTCCCCAATATTCCCCTATTTCATCCCCACAGCCCCCTAATGTTCCTCAAGGCCGTAAGGGTAAGGGAAAGGGAAAGGGTAAAGGCAGAGGGAAGAGGAGTGACAGTGGGGAAGCCCTCTGCACTCCTTCTCCCCCACCTCCCCAACCAGGATCTCCTCCCCACCCAGACGAAGGCGGTGATGGGGCTGATGGGGACGAGGGATTTGTGTCGTGGGATTGGGAGGATGGGAGTGATTTTTCTCCCCTCATTCACCCCTTCACTGAGCAGGGGCGATCTGGCTGCATTGCTCCAGGAATTCACCGTAATTCCACCAGGTTGGATTTTTTCCACCTGTTTTTCAGTGAGGCATTTGTTGATCAGATTGTATACCAAACAAACCTGTTTGCAAGCGCCCAGCGCCTAGAGAGTGAAAGATTGGGAACATGGAGTAGGCATTCTATCATCTATGATTACCCTGTCTCCCTTCCAGAAATGTTCTTATTTTTTGCCCTGGTCCTTTTGATGGGTATTATAAGAAAGAATAGAATTCCTGCTTATTGGACTAGGGACCCTGTTATGTTTACCCCCATATTTGGTCAAGTGATGAGCCGTAATCGGTTTCAACAAATTCTAAGTCGCCTCCATTTCTATGATGCTCATGACCCTGCAAATGCAAACAACACTGATAAAATGAGGCGAATTAGGTTGGTCTTTGATCACCTCAGGCAAACCTTTCGTTCCTCATTCTATCCCTATAGAGACCTCGTCATAGACAAGAGTCTCGTGTTGTGGAGAGGCAATATTTCATTCAGACAGTATATACCCAGCAAAAGGCACCGTTTTGGGTTCAAGATCTTTGTTATGTGCGACTGTAGGACTGGATACGTGCAAGACATAGTCTTGTACACCGGTGCACAGACAGACATAATAGAAGATCGAAGTATTGGACTGTCGGGAGCAGTGGTAAAGACAATGATAGAAGACTATCTTCATCGTGGTCACGTTCTCTACCTCGACAATTGGTACACTAGCCCTCTTCTCGCTCGTTATCTTCACACACATGAAACGGGAGTCTGTGGAACCGTAAAGGTGAACCGGCGTCACATGGCCAAGGTAGGGCGGAAACTTGGAAGGAATGAGGTTGTCTTCTTCAAAGCCAACAACATCCTTGCAACAATGTGGAACCACAACAGAGAAGTAAGCCTCTTGTCCACGGTTCACCGCCCCTTGATGCACCGTACTGATTCAGTAGATTACCGTAGCGAGAGCAGGCGTCGTGTTTGGAAACCTGAGTGTATTATGGATTACAATATAAACATGCGCCTCGTGGACCAGTCAGACTCCATGATATCGACGGTAGAGTGTGCCAGGACCACGATGAAGTGATTTAAAAAACTGTTCTTTCACTTGCTAGATATCACTGCTCTGAATTGCCACCACCTTCACGCCATGACCACAGGAGTTCAGGAAAAATTTGAAGGGTTTGTGAGGGAGCTCACAAGAGAAATCTTTGCAAAGTATGCTGTTGAAAGGCCCCAACATCGCACCCGCACTGCCCATATTGCCCAAACTTCCCAGAGAATATCCGGCCGCCATTTCCCCACTCCTATCCCTCCCCAGCCAAACAGACCTAGGCCCCAACGCAGGTGTCACGTGTGCAGTAATTCCCAGGTGAGACTCACGACACAGAGGAAGGACACCCGCTATGAGTGCGTGCAGTGTGACGTGGGTCTCTGTATTCACCCATGTTTTATGAATATCACACGTTGATGCAATTTTAGTATGGTGTGAATGCGAAAGGACGCTGAAATTATGAGGTAAATGCGACAGACAGACGCTCAGTGAGATTATCAGTCATGTTGATCTCCAAATATTAGTATAAAGTGCATACGGGTAGAACATAAGTGAAAACATTGTATGTAAGTATATAAATCTGCCCTAAGTTGAAACTTACATAGCGAGGGTTTTATGATGCGATATTCTGTCGCTCAGTGCAATAGATACGGCCCGTAATTATATAATTATTATTATGGGAAATTCTTACGGGTATAATATAAGTTCAAATTATTTAAGTGATGATATAGAAATATTCTAAGTCAAATATTCATAGCGTGTGTATAGAGATGCGATTTCCTGACGCTCAGTTGAATGAATAAGGCACGTATTAGTCAAAATAAAAGTCAGCAAGTGATAAAGTGAATAATTAGTATATAAGTGTGTGAGTGAATTAGTATATAAGTGTGTGAGTATTATGTTTGTCGAAACATTCCTTGCGAGGGTATTTTCAGGCGATATTCTCACGCTCACTTGAATAAATAATGGCAGTAAGTATGTACAGTGCATTATAGGGGTGTAAACGTGTGTAATGTAAGTGGGAAATTATAAGTGGAGTGAATAAATAAAGTAGATGATGAAACACGAGTGTTTGAGATCGTGGTTGCTACGTGAATATGCGCTAGCATATCGCTAAATGCCCTCGTAATGAATGAAAATAATTGAAAACCTTTATAGTGGTGGAGGAAAGGTTCTATGTAAAGGGAAAAATAATTGGAAAGTGATAAAACAATTTGGTATGTTGAAATACGAGTCATAGCGAGTGCGCTTACTAAGCTGATGTGCGCTATACTTATGCTGCATGTTATCATAATGAATGAAAACATCTGAAAACACTTACAAACAGTTGTAATTGGTAAAATGTCATTGAAACAGAAGTATACAAGTAGAAAAAATGATAGGTTGGCTCATACCAGACACTTAGCATATAGCATGTTACAACTCGGACCAAACTCGCTATGCTCGCGCGATGGCACAATGCTTATTTTTCATATATATGTGTCTGAAATCCATTATATTGTTACTGTTATTGTTTATTAGTTCAAATTCAAAAAATATAGGGGTGTTGTGTGTTGTTTCTCCCATTATTCCTTACCATAGAAAACGTAAACACATATCCAGCCCATTAGAGAACACCATACCTGCGGGGGGGAACTGCACCTGTACGGACCACTTATAGACCGCGGGAACCACTTTCTTTGTGATTTTCCTTCGTTTCTCGACCTAAGCAGAAGTTTTAGCAAAAAAAAAAATTTTCCAAAAAGGCTCGGGGCTGGGGGATGTCATAGGTGCGCAAAACCTCGGGACGTGACGGGTTAACTGAGGCTTCTACTCTGGGAATCCAATCATCCCAGCTTGCATAATTTTCATTGAGAATGTGTCGTAGCACATCTAATACTTTTTTGTTTTGTCTCCCTACTAACCCATTAGATGCTGGGTGATAGGCTAAAACGTTAACCTTTTTGATGTTGTATTGTTTAGGCTACATATTTCTTTTAAGATATCAGAATTAAATTCTCCTCCATTATCACTTATTAGTACCTTTGGGGTAGTAAAGCGACATATTACATTATCTGTTATTGCCTTTGCTACTGTCTCTGCTGTTTTATCTTTAATTGGAGCTAAAATGACATAACGGGAAAAATGATCCGTTGCTACGAATAGGTATTGGTTATTATTGTATGATAATGGCATCTTGAGTAAATCAACAGCGACAACGTCCCATGGTTGATGTGGTACTGGGTAATTACCCAACGGTGCAGGTGTGATTGGGTATCCTTTGTGTTTTGCACATGATTCGCATCTGTCTATATGATTGTTTATATCTTTTCGTAATCAAGGCCAGTAATATAACAGCTGGGCTTGTTTGAATGTCTTATCCTTTCCAGGATGTCCTGCATGTGGGCTATCGTGTATCGTTCGTAATACTTGGGGTATCATGTCATTAGGTACTACCAACCGGTCAGTATTTCTTTGGCGTTTTGGTTGTTTCGGATTGATCTTGTATAAAGTATTATTGACTATTATGAATTGTTCGATTGGTACATGCAGTTTGGGTAATTGTATGTCATCTCCACTTTCTAACTTGTATATAACTTTAGACCTCTTTGTGCTTTTGCGATATCATCGTGGTTTGGGATATTTCCTTTGAGATCTAATGCTGCGACCTGAATTGTGTTCGGGTTCCTAGATAATGCGTCAGCTACTATGTTCATTTTACCTTGTATATAATGAATTTGTACATTGTAATTTTCAACTGTACATTTCCATCTTGCTCTCCTCCCAGAGAGGAGTTTTTCTTTAAACATACCCACTAGTGGTTTATGGTCGGTGAATAAGTGTATTTCGTAACCATATACCAAATCTTGAAACTTTTGTAATGCAAAAACCACTGCAAGTGCCTCTAAGTCTGTAGTGCAATAATTTTTCTCTGCAACTTTTGTTTGTCTGCTGGCAAATGCAATTGGTTGATTCTTTCCTCTTTTATCTTCCTGCATCAGTTCAGCCCCTAATCCTTTAACTGATGCGTCTGTACAGATAAGAAATGATTTTGTGAAATCCGGATATGCCAAACAAGGTGCATTTGTTAGTTTAATTTTTAGATTGGTAAATGCCTTTTTTTGTTTTTCTTCCCATTGGAATATAGCATCTTTTTTGAGCAGTTGGAATAGAGGAAAGGCTATATGAGAGAATTGTGGTACGAATGACCTATAGTACCCAGCCAGACCTAAAAATTGTCTAACTTCGTCAGTTGTAGTGGGTTCAGGAAAATCTCTCACTGCCTGTATTTTGTCATCAGTGGTGTGAATACCATTAGAACTTAATTTGTGGCCTAAGAAATTTATTTCCTTAAAGCAAAATTTGCATTTAGAAAGCTTAATTTTTTAACCAGCATCACAAAGCTTTTGTATGAGTAAGTCTAATTTCTTTAGATGTTCTGTAATATTTTTCGTTGCGATTATAATATCATCAAGATAAACAAATATTCCTTGTCCTAAAATTCCGGACAATACGTAATTCATAAGACGCTGGAATGTGCCTCGGGCTGTCCTCAGTCCCATCGGCATCCTTGTATATTAGTAGTGTCCTCTGTTTGTGGAAAAGGCAGTGTATTTACGTGACTCCTCTTCAACCGGTATTTGGTAATAGCCATTTAATAGATCGATTGTGGAAAATATATTATTTTCCGGTCCAATATTCTGTAGAACGTCGCTTAGCAATGGCATGGGAAATCGGTCTGGGTTTGTGTGATTGTTTAGTTTACGGTAATCTACTACCGCAGGCATTTCTCCATTTCGTTTGGGCACGAAGAATAATGGGGCATTCCACGGGGAGACTGAAGGTTCAATAATTCCAAGTTTTAACATTTCATCGACATACTGATTTGCAAGTGTACACACAACAAAAAAACTATCGTTACACCTTCTGCGTGATATAAAATGACACACGAATGAAGGTTTTTGATAACAGCCTCCTCCATTGGTATCCCTGCGTGTGTTTGTTGCATATTTATTATAAGATATATCCATTGCTTCTCCCATGCATATTTCTACCTCGTCCTATTTGGCAACTCACCCACTGTCAGGCTTACCAACCCTAGTGAGACAGCCAGGTTGTTCAATATGAAACACATCGGACCCCCTTGTAACAATAGTTTTTTTTGCTGTGTGTACGTTGGGAGTGTGGGATGCGGTAGGCTGGTACGAAAATTGGTGGTGTTTCTGGGTGCACATTAATCTCGTGATTAATCAGGTTAGTACACCCTAACTGTTCTCCAGGTAATGCTACGGTGTCCCTGTGTGTTTCCATCAGGGTTAACAAATCATTTTCTTCATCAAATTCACCTGAGTGAATAAATTCTCTTTTATGCTTTCTCTATCCGTATATTTTATCTCACTTGTCACTCCAGCTATAACTATTTCCTTCACAGGGGCGGGACATTTTTCAATATTAACTATGCATGTCCCCTTTTTCAACTGAACTTCCTCATTCATGTGATTAATTATGAATATCTGAGTTTGCCCTTCGTCGTTCATCTGACATCATGCGTTTTCTACTGACAATCACTTTACATAATTCTTCGAAGACAAGAACAGTACTATTCCGTAATTTGCTCTTTATGGTAACTTTCATATAGGAATTAGGTGGTATAACTAAATCATTGGTGAGATGGGCTGGAAAAACTGATAAATCAGTACTGTTACCTGGGTCTCTAATTCTGGAGGCTGGGACTGGTGGTGTGAGTGGATCTATACACTCATCTGTTTGTGTATGTTTGTTTAAGCTTTTAATATTACCAATTGTTTTTGGTTCTCTTTTACTAATCGGTGAGGGCTCTGATGGTATTTCCTCTATGAATTCATTGTCAAAGTCTATTCCATTCATTTGTGGGAGTAAAGTTATGTTCTCTGCTCTCATGCATCTTAAGCCCAGTAACATATGAGCTTTAATTTCTAAGTTTTCAACGATATAGAAAAATGCAGAGAATGGTCTTGTAGTCTCTGTGAAACTGACATTTAACCTTATCGTACCTTTTACTGTGATTTTTTTCCCATCTACTGTATATAAATCTAAATCAGCTTCTTCCAGAAAAGTTACTTTCTTATTATTTTTAAAAATTCTATTTATTTCTTCTTGTTTTATTAAGTTCACTGGAAAGCCTGTCTCTAAAAATAAAGAAACGTTTTGATCCTCACATACAGCTGGTATCAAGATACACTCATTTCCCAACATGCCTCCTATTTGAATTTTAGATTTCCTTTTCTTTACGTTTGTTCGTTTTTTGTCATGACTTGGTTTTCCCCCGATTTGAACATAGACACAATTTTTTCTACTGTTTTGCAGTTACTGGTCCAGTGCCCTTGGTATCTATGATGCCTACAGTAAGGACCAAATCCTTGTGTCTTTTGTCTATCCTCTTTTGTTTTGATAAAGCATTCATTCCTTGTGTGTCCTGGTTTTGCACAATAATGACATAGAATGGACCTATCTCTTGACTGTGACCTACGAGGGGACTTCCCATATGTAGCGTTGTTTGTGGCGCGAGATCTGCTCGGGCTGCGTGAAAACTTATGAAACTGCCTGTAGCCTGGTGTGTGTGATCGAACCCTCGACACGTTTAGTTGTTTGCTCTGCCTGCTTTCGGGACGCGATCGATTTTGTTCTCTGTTTGGGGTCGGTGTAGATGTTTTCACAGCTGATACTGTCTCAGGTACTCTCATTCTACTAGAATGTGCGTGTGTTGATCATCCGTGCTTTACTGCACTGCATCTCTACCTCGTTCATTAAGTCTAGTAAGCACATGCGTGGGGTGTACGCGATCGTCTTGGCGATCTTAAGGGTCCTATCAGGTAATTTACACAAGGCAGCTACATAACCAATGATGTCCACGATGAGGTCTGGGGACATCTTTCCATCATCTGCTATCCAGTTTGAGTTTTCCAAAGTAACTAATAATGTTCTTTTGATTGTGGAGACATCAGCAGTTATTTCACTGAGCACATGATTTGTAGTGTGCTCCCTTACAAGATCTACAATCTTATGTAATTCGGGAATTATACCTGGCGAGAAGTTCATACCTCCAGAAAATTTCTTCAAAAATTCAGTTTTAAATTCATCATATGTCCTAGCTTTGAGGAGCTTATCTGATCTTAGTAAATTGGTTGCTGGACATCTTTCCTGGCTTGTGCAAGATGAAAAAATGGCAATTTTCTCTTGTTCATCTAGTATGTGTCTTTTGATAAAAATTTGTTCGCACTGACTGACCAATGAAATGACGTCAATACGATCTTTTTCTGTGCCAGAGAATTTTGGGAGTTTTATCTTCATAGTAAACATAAACATGAGGTGGGGATGTTTGATCCACGTTATTTGTTGTGTTATTCATTTTCACTGTTTGCTCTGTTAATTTAACTTGGACTTGTTTATCATTGTGTGAGGGAATGGTAGAATAGGTTCGGCCTGAACGGTGAACCCTGTTAAGTATATTTTCATAGGTATGCAAGTCAGCGACAAAGTCCTCACTTGCTACGTCAGAGGGGGTTTCCCACTCATCATCTAGAACTGACGTATTTGTTTCTTGATCTTTAGTTTGTGTTGAGTTTTGTACAATGGGTGTGTTGCCTTGGTGCTCTCCTAATTGTGAATCCGCTGTTGGAGCTAATTGTTTATCATCTGGTATTAACGTGGGTGGTGGCGAAAATATCCCTGTCATTAAGTTATGGTGTTATGAAATATGCCTTTTGTTTATGTCCTAACTAAATAGATGAGTAAATGAGTTGTAATAAATGGTAGATAGTGAGTGTATAAGTGTATATATAAAAATAAGTAAAGAAGTTGAATATACCTAATTTTAACACTGAGAAGAAATGAGTAAGTATAATTTCACCCACTTGATACAGATCGGAGAGGCGTGTCGATGCAATTGTCGATCTCGAAAGAAAAATGCAGGGTTGATTGAAGATCTCTTGATAATTCTAGTGCTGTGTTGATGGACGATATTACTCAGGAAATTCCATGGCCTGGTGCATGTGGTGGTTAACAGCTGTAGTCACAGGCAAACCTCAGCATAGAACGTCGAATTTCCAACTCAATACTGTGGAAATAAATGAGTAGGAGTAGGAGCTATGTGAATCATGAGTAATGAGTAGTGGGTGAGAAGTGCCTGGTGTCAGTCACACGTTGATTGGCGTGGCCTTGTGTCAGCAAACTCGCGTGGTGATGTCATCTCAGCAGATTTTTTTTTTTTTTTTTTAAATAACAGAACGGAGGAAGGAAAAACAAATGGGAAAAAAAAAAAATCCATACACCAGATTACTGGTGTCCTCTATTCATAAAATATCTGTAACAGTTAGACTTGAACAGTTGTGGGTTGAAATTTGGAGGAAAACAACTCTGGGGAATTGAGTTCCAGACAGATGCAGTTCGGGGAATGAAAGAATTCTGATAGGCAGAAGTTCTGCAATATGGTTGAGTGACATTCCAGTCATGAGCGCTACCAGATGCCCATGTAGCACGAGGGAAGGCATGGAGAGGTGGCACCATGGACGCAACTTCGTCTGAGCATTTGCCAAAAAAATATCTATAAAATAATGCAAGGGAGGCAACATTCCTTCTTACTTGCAGGGGAGGTAGTTTATATGTAATGGCAGGGTTGTTAATGATTCTAACAGCTTTATTCTGAATTTTGTCTAGTTGTGTTAATGCAACCTCTCCACAACCATTCCACAAGGGTGAGCAATATTCAAGCTGAGAGCGCACATGACTCTTATAAATTATAGCTAACTGCTCATCGGTGAAGAAGTTACGGACTCTGTACAATACACATGGTGACGTCCGCTTCCCACACTGGTAGCTGTGGTGAGTAACTGAGTAGCGATGCGTAACCTGGGCGAAGAAAGGTGAGTAAGATGCGTTATAAATGTGGCTCTGGTGTTTTGCTGTGTGTCTTGACCTCTGCGTCAGCGATGGAGGTAGGCGGGAGAGAGTGTTGGGGTTTTGTGTGCTTGTTGCTTTGGTCTTTCTTTTTCTTTACTTGCTTTGTTTTTTATTCTTCTTGCTGCTGCTTGAAGTTACGTGAAGATTATAGTGTTGTTTTGTAGACTTGTAGGCTCATAGGCTTGTAGGCTGTATTTTGTAGGAATTCACTGTAGAACTGAAGCTAATCTTGTAGAGTCTCGCCTGCTTTTATAGAAATTCACTGTAGATTTGTAGACGAGGTTCGTACGTTTCTACCACCAATGTGACTCTCTGTTCTTGTAATATGTGAGTCTTGAGTTTTTATTATTATTTTGATAATTGAATAGCAGTAGGAGTTAAAGATGAATACAGGGAGTTGATCTGTGATTTATTATCTTCAGAGAAAGTCTTAAGATGAGCAGTGTATGTATTACAGAGACTTAATATACTAAGTAAGTCTAGTTGGACCCCTCTTCTTGTTCACTCTCTCCACTACCTGTCGGTTCTATAGCTAGCCTCCTTCTGAGCTCTGCTTCCTAAATTCTGGTGTAGCAGGGGTCGTGTCACGTGTGTTACACTGTTGTTGAAATGTTTTAGAAGCCTGTGTGTGAGTATGTGTGTGTATGGTCACTAGGCATTGTTCGTATGCTTATATCGCTGACACACTAGCTATCTCTTCCCCTGACTTGCTGGTTCCAGTGTATTGTCAACATTTCCTCACTTACACTTGCAAACTCATTTCCCGTTCCCAGGCTTGCCTGGTGCTCTGTCTATCTATCTATCTATCAATCTATCTATCATGTTTTCTATAATTAATTGAATTTATAATATGGAGTCCTAACATGCCATCCCCCTCTCCATGACTTGTGTTTTTACTTCTCTCGTCACCGCATCCACATACATATTGAACAACCATGGGGACATTACACAACCTTGTCGCACGCCCACACCGATCGCGAACCATTCACTTCGATGCCCATTAACCATTACCCATGCTTCACTACCATCATAGAAGCTCTTGATGCCACCTAGCAGCTTACCATCTACACCGTAGATGCAGAAAACCTTCAGCAATCCTTCTCTGTCTACTTTGTCGTATAGTTTTTCCACATCCATGAATGCCATAAACACCTTGTAGTCCATCTCACAAGCCTTCTCCACTGTCTCACAGCAAATATTTGATCCACACGTCCTCAGTGACTCCTAAAGCTACCCTGTTCATCATTCACTAGGACTTCTGATATTTTACTTTCTCTATAATAATTCTTCCACATAGGATGAAAACCCTATTTAAACTTTGAAAATGATGGCTCCACCTGGCTATTACATTCATGGTAACAGCGGATTGTGTTTACTAAGTTGAGGGATGTCGTATCAGTAAGACTATTACAAACCCAAATGATACACTCTGGGGCTGCCTTGGAGGCAGTCACGTACTATACAGTATTCAACATAACAGTTGACCATTAGTTACGAATGAAGGAAGGCACAGTAGTCAAGGAATTAACCACTGAAATACCATAACTTTTTTTTTTTTTTTTTTTTTTACCCCAGCCAACGAAGTTGGAAGAGGTTACGTATTCACCTATGTCTGTTTGCTTGTTTGCCCACACGATATCTCCAATAGTTCTCAATGAATTTCAATGAAATTTTGTTGAAGGGTGGGCCATGGGCGAAGAAATAATTGAATAAATTTGGGGGCGGATCCGGATCCGGATCCGAATCCTGCAATGGCATTGGCGGAGGTATGAGCTCTATGAATGTTTTGTAGTTATTCACTGTATTCTTGGTGACTGCAGACGGTTTGGGTGTGGTGGTCATTACCACCTTCATTATTCTCCCGTCCCGAGGAAAAGCATCAGGTGGTGGCAGGAATACACAGCAAAACCACGTCCTCGTATTGAAGGGGTTAATCGTGATACACCGAAACACAGCAATTATAAAGAAGTGAGAAGAGACAAAACTGAGTAGTGCAGTGTGTGTGTGTGTGTGTGTGTGTGTGTGTGTGTGTGTGTGTGTGTAAGGGGAGGAGGGGGAGAAAGAATGAAAGTAAGAAGTGAAAAAAATATTAAAAGCAGTTCGGTACTAATGAGAGAGAGAGAAAGAGAGAGAGAGAGAGAGAGAGAGAGAGAGAGAGAGAGAGTTAAAGTATGTTGATGAACGGGGTTAGGAGAGAGGCCACTGAAGAGGAAAGTTACAATGGAGTGTTTCAAAGAAGGAAGAATGGTAATAGCATAGTAACTGTATAGAAGAGTTACCAATGGCTGTGGTTTAGAAGTGATGGGAGTGGTTAAGAAGTGGTGGGTGTGGTTTAGAAGTGGTGGGTATCGTTTATAAATGGTGGGTGTGGTTTAGAAGTGGTGGGTGAGGTTTAGAAGTGCTGAGTGTGGTTTTAGAAGTGGTGGGTAAAGTTGATAAGTGGTGGGTGTGATTTAGAAATGGTGGGTAAGGTTTATAAGTGGTGGGTGTGGTTTAGAAGTGGAGGGTGAGGTATAGAAGTGGTGGGTGAGGTTGTAGACATTATACTGGCACTAGTATACATCTCATAACACAATGTACAGGATGTAGTGTCTGCTGGAAACGTACACAGCTTCTCACTAGGAATGTCAATTCACATACTATAATGTCTAGCCACAGTCTTGTTGACCCAGACCATCAAGAATCCTTAACCATATGATGTATTTCAAACATCATCGTAGTCCAGACGACCAAGAATTTCGTGATGTATTCAGACACGTGGAGTAACCAACCCTAGTCGGTTAGTCCAGGTGAATGGAAATCTACCAGACACTACAACACACACACACACACACACACACACACACACACAGCAGCTACCAAGGAAAACAGACGTGGGCCAACAGCGCTCCATACCGAGCCATCACGGCCAGTGGCATTACCTAAATTAGTATCTTTATGTGAGTCAAGCTCTGTAGCAGGTTTGACTAAATGGTTTTTTATTATTAAAAAAAAAAATAAGAAGAAATTTAAACAAGACTTGTTCAAACAGAAAAGAGAACCAAGTAGAGAAAGAATGCGCTCAGTCAGCTGATGTTTGTTTAAACTACAACTGCCCCAGGGAATGTAAGTACTCTGTGCTTTTAGTATTGCAAAATGGCCACATACTTTAGTAAAGCAAATATGGAAAAGAAAAGGGATAAAAGTAGAAAGCAAGATGATGATTTATACCAAGAACTGGTTGAAATGGAGACTCACAATAGACCGGTTGAACGTGTACACAAACTGGAGATGGCTTTCCAGAATGAAATTGATGAAATAAAGAAGCAGATGCACTTGCAAAAGGAAGAAATAGAAAAACTAGGAAGGGAGGTCAACAAGAAAGACAACCATATGTGAACTAACAGTGGAACTGAGTACACTTAGGAGGAAAATGAGTGAAATGGCAAGTACAGTAGTCAACCACGAGAGTATTATGGAAGAGTTCAAAAATGATACAGAGACAATTAGGCAAGTAAGCAGTCTGATAGACCAGAGCAGTGATATTGAGGAGAAGATAACACAGGTGAATGAAGCTGTTCAAAGCTACAAAAATTATGTGGAAACCACGTATGCTGAAATGGTGAAGGTAAAGAAAGACTTGGAAACAAGGGTGGAAGAAAAAAGCATTAAAAAGGAAGTGAAAAGAATAATCCAAAACAATCCAAAGTTAGTCAGAGATTCAGTAGATATAAACAAATCAATAGTAATCACTGGTATACAAGAGGAAGAAGTAAAAAACAAGATCTCAAGAGACAAAAAGGAGATGGCAAATGTAATGAGCTTATTGAAAGAAGTATCAGAGGAAATCTGTAGTAAAGACATAGAGGAACACGAAAGGTTAAGGAAGTATGAGAAAAGCAAATCAAGACCTCTAAAGGTAACTTTCCAGAGTGTAAACACCGTGGAGGAGATACAAAAAAATGCAAAGAATCTTATGGAAAAAGAGGCGTTCAAAACTGTATGGATAAAAAGATGCCTAACACAAGAGGAACTGGAATTACTGAAAGAGAAGAGGGAGGAAACAAAAACAAAAAATGAGGGAAGATCAGAAGAGGAGAAGAACACATTTTTTTTTTTTTACAAAGTAATAGGATTGCAGGTACGAAAGTGGTACATAAACAGGAGGGAATAAAAAGGAGGAAGGTAGTAGAACCATGTCATGACAAGTATATAAACAAGATGATAAAGTTGATGTACTCAAATGTGGATGGAATGGTGTCTAAATTATTAGAGATGAATGATTATGTCAGAGAAAATGAACCACATATAATATGCCTAACTGAAACAAAATTAACACCAAGGATATCCAATGACATACTAAACTTAGAGGAATACAATATATGGAGAAGAGATAGAAACTTAAAAAAAGGAGGAGGAATTATAATATTAACTAAGAAAAATCTAAAAGTCAATGAAATAAAACTAGATATACCCTCACAAGTAGAACTGATTGCAGTAGAGATCAACACATCTGAAGGGAAAGTAATTGTAGCCAATATGTACATGCCACCCAGCTCAAACACTTGGGAAAGAGACGAATATGAGGACCTGGCAGAGAGTACAATTCAGAGTTTAAGAGCATTACTATATAAAATGGAAGAGAAATTGGAAAGAATTATACTAACTGGAGATTTTAATACAAATATAAATTGGAATACTCTACAGTAGATATAATAAGCTCAGAAAGCTGTTGGAACCAAAAGCTCCTGGATCTTGTGCAAGAGTTTTTCCTAACGCAACATGTGAGGGAAACCACCAGAAAAAGAGGACTCGATGTACCTTCAATGCTAGGTCTCATATTTACTAGGCAAGAAAATGGTATTGACAGTTTAATATATCACCCTCCACTCGGCAAAAGCGATCATGCAGTACTAAATTGCAACTTCAGGATAGCATATGACATAGTTAACAGCAATGAAAGTTACAAAAAGAGACTAAACTGTAAAAAGGGAAATTATCAAGACCTAAAGAAGTATTTCTTAGAAGTTGATTGGGAAAAAGAGCTTAGAGGACAAGATTTAAATGCTGTATATAAAAAAATTCTGTGAATTTTATGAAATAGGAGTCCAGAAGTACATCCCACAGCACAAAGAAGCAGATAAGAAAATACAGAAATGGTTCAATAGAATGTAAAAAATCAAAAGAAAGAAGAGATTTGTTGTGGAATAGATACACAAGACACGATAGTGAAAGGGCATATAATAATTACAAACAGGCAAGAAACGATTGTACAAGAATAAGGAGGGAGGCCCAAAAACAGTTTGAGGAGGATATAATAAATAAAAGTAGTGATCAACCGAAGCTATTTTACAGCTACATCAGAAGCAAAACCAAAGTAAAAGATATAATACAATCCTTTACGGACGAGGGAATCACCTATACACAAGAGAAAGATATTTGTGAAGCACTAAATAAGAATTGCCAATCAGTTTTTACAGAAGAAAAATATTTTTGAGAGGGATTATGTGGAACACGCATGTCCACACATACTACCAGATATACAAATATCAGAAAAAGTAATACAGGAGGAGTTAAGTAAATTAGACAGAGGAAATGCAAATGGTCCTTATGAAATTTCATGTTGGGTACTACGTGAATGTGCAAAGGAGTTAAGTAAACCATTATTTTTAATTTTCAAGAAATCCTTGAGTCAAGGTAAACTACCTGATATTTGGAAGAAAGCAAATATTGTCCCCTTATTCAAGAAAGAGAATAGACAAAATACACTCAACTACCGACCAGTATCACTGACCAGTGTTGTAAGCAAGGTATTAGAAAAGCTTATAAGTAAAGCTTGGTTAAATCATCTAGAACACAGTATGATAACAGAAAGACAGTGTGGTTTCAGAAAAGGAAAATCATGTGTTACTAATCTGTTGAGCTACTATGACAGAGTAACAGACAATACAGGAAAGGGAAGGATGGGTGGACAGTATCTATTTAGATTTCAAGAAAGCATTTGACACAGTACCACACCAAAGACTTTTATGGAAACTGTACCATCAAGGAGGAATTCAAGGCAAACTGTTTTGTTGGATGCAAGATTTTCTAATAAAAAAAGAGATATGAGAACAGTACTAAGGGGAAACTAATCATCATAGAAAGAAGTGACTAGTGGAGTACCACAGGGTTCAGTGCTGGCACCAATCATGTTTTTAATGTATATAAATGATATAACCAGTAACACTGGAAATGAAAGCTATCTAAATATGTTTGCCGATGATGCAAAAATACAAAGGAGAATTACTAACATAGATTCTTGTAAAGAGCTACAAGAAGAATTAAATAAACTTCATGAATGGAGTAATACATGGCAAATGGAATTCAATGTGGACAAGTGTCATGTAATCAAGTTTGGTAAAAGTGGAAAAAGACCTGATTGGGATTATACGTTAGGAAATAAAACCCTACACACATCAGAAAGAGAGAAGGACCTAGGCGTGATTATCAATAACAGACTATCTCCGGCTGACCACATCAGTGAGAAGGTACGGAACATGTATACACTGCTTGCAAATAGGAGAATAGCATTCACATACATATGAAGACATGCTAAGAAGGATAATAACATCATTCATCAGACCAACCCTGGAGTATGCATCAGTAGTCTGGAGTCCTCATCTCAAGAAACACATAGACAAGATTGAAAAAATTCAAAGGGCCGCTACAAGATGGATACCAAGCTTAAGGGATCAAAGCTACGAAGAAAGACTAAATAAACTGAATCTACCAACACTACAGGAGAGAAGGAAATGAGGTGACATGATAATGCTATATAAATGCATATCAGGGAAGGAGAAAATATACATAAATGATTACTTAACATATGGGGAAGCATCAGCAAGAGGACACTGCAAAAAACTGCATAAGAAGAGAGGTGATAAAGACGTAAGGAAATTCAGTTTCCCAAACAGAGCAATTGATCAGTGGAATGCACTACCGAATGAAATAGTGTGTGCCAAAACAATTCACAAATTTAAGGATATGTACGATAAATATGGTTTAAGACACGGGACAGTACGAGCTTGACTCATTCCTGTAAAGATACAATTAGGTAAGAAGTAGGTAAGAACACACACACACACACACACACACACACACACACACACACACACACACACACACACATTCTCTCCAAGCTGTATATAATGTCGGAGAGATTCCCTTCAGATCAGAAAGGGGAGGGAGGGGCTAGAGAGCAGGTCCAACACTAGGGTCATTAGGCCGTCACGCTCCTTTATGCTGTAACTCACTATCGATATAACTGTGCAATAAACTTCGTAACCCAAGAGTGCTGTAACTCACCTCGTTGATGCTACGTCGCACTACTTTATTCTGGCTGAGCTTAAAGATCCATAATCGACTTCCCTACCTCCTTACAAGTACCTAAGACCACGCTATCAAGATTGGTGGCAAGCGGTAATAACGAACCAAGTACGATAAACTACAGCTACCGCAAATGGACTTCGGACCTCCCCCCACAAGGTATTAAAAAACACGGAAATCATGGTATATCACAATGTTTGTTCATGAAATGCCATTCATTAATATGAAATCATGTTTCCCTTGTTTTTCAGGACCATTTGGATGCGTTTTGGCATGTATTCACTTAGATCTACTAAGTAATCTAAGGACATTTCTTTACACCAAACATTTATCAGTTCAGTCTTGAGGTTTTCCAGACTGAGTGTCTCCTTCTCTGCCATGATTTTCTTCATCTTTGCCCAGCAGTTTTCTATTGGATTTAGATCCGGACTGCTGCCAGTCCAGTCTAGGACCTCAATCCGATTATCCTGAAGCCATTTTGACACTTTTCTTGACTTGTGACATGGAGCTGAATCATGAATGAAAAAGTCGCACCCATTAATAGCAAAAAAGTTTAACAAATGATCTTTCAGAACTTGAATGTACCGGCCACCATTCTTCAAGTTCTTAGGAAGAAAGTAGAGTTCTCCCTTTCCTATTTCACCTGAGAAATACCCCCATACCATTACTGATTGTTGATACTTAACAGTCGGCACCATGTAAGCAGGGTCATGTCGACTACAGGAGGCAGGGCGACGAACCTTGGCAGAACGGACCTGGAACACTTGAAATGTGCTTTCATCGGAAAACATAACTTTTCTCCACTCATCTGATGTCCAGCGTGCATACTTCTTGGCAAACTGAATGTGCTGTTTCTTCATGCGGTCAGTGAGAAGTGGTTTCTTGGCTGCGGTGCGTCTTGGCAAACCCAGCTCCTGCAAGTGGTGTTGGATAGTTTGAATTGAGACGTCTTGTAACAGCTGGGGATGCATTCTCTTCAATTCTGCTGCTGTCAGTCGAGGATTCTCTATTAATTCCCTCTTCGGAACGTATCTCTACCTCTGGAAGTCGTCCTCTTCTTTTCACTGCCATACTTGTGCTCTGGTACAATATCAGGTGGCAGGCCACGTGCTGCAGCAAGAATCTTCATGATGGTCGACTTTGTGTGTCCAGTACGTTCACAAATCGTGCTGATAGGGACAATATCCTGCCTCCGTGCAATGATACGGACCCTCTCATCACTTGACGAGTATTTTCCAGGCATGACAACTCGACTGTAGGAGAATAACAGGGCAAACAGTAATGCATACGAAAAAAGAGGGAGGTGCAAGCTTGGAGCAATGGGAACATATACTCCCACTCTCGCTTTTGGGCAGGCACTGACGTGTTGAGTGTTTCATCACCTCCCACCAACACCAAAGGAGTTGCCAGTTACTTCTTGCCAAAGAAGTTCACTTGGTAGAGGTGGAAACACAAAGCAAAGACAGAACTCTCCCATAGCAATTCTGTGTGTAGGTCCTAAGTCAATTTGTGGCGTACGCCATGGAGATTGGTGAACAGCTGTAACCCTAAGAGAAACTACACCTTACGAGTTTATACAACTGCTACAACGGCAAACTACAGTACCTCACTAGTTCACTGAGATTGGTGGCAAGTGGTAACAACGAACCGAACTACAGTACAATCAAAACAGTCTACAATGCCTCTGCAAGCAACAATCAGCAGTCAAATTAAAAATAAACAAGTAAAGCAGAGAGCAGGAGCTGACGGAGCATCAACGCAATTTCGTCCCTAATCGTAACCACCTCAGCCACAACTCCACGATCTATGAGAAACAATAGCAGCGACAAATTACGTCTATCAACAACTCTACAAGCATACAAGTTAATCTCAACAAGTAAAGAAAATTAAAATGCCGAACATCATTGCCGAGGGCATCTCGACACCCCTAGGAGAAGCCTATGGAGGTGCAAATAGAGTGTGATCCGACTCCAGGCGACAGGGACATAAGTCCGCCTGGGCCGTGCACCCCTATGACCCAGAACTTGCCTGCCACCACAATAGCAGGAAAAAGAGACTATCTTTCGGGCGAGCTGATCCCTGACAGGATCGGGGTGGAGTTACCCACTTAGTTGAAGGCAGCACCCCTGCGACGGCCGGTAGCCGCACCCTTTTAGAGACGGCCTGTAGCTGCTCAACCCTCCTACAGGAGATGGCCGGTAGCCGTTCCGGCATTCGTCAGATGGCCGGTGACCTCTCTGAAGGTGCCCTAGAGATGGCTTGTAACTGCTCGAGCCTCCTACAGGAGATGGCCGGTGACCTATCTGAAGGTGCCCTAGAGATGGCTTGTAACTGCTC
This sequence comes from Coenobita brevimanus, assembly GCF_032717465.1. NCBI lineage: Eukaryota > Metazoa > Arthropoda > Malacostraca > Decapoda > Coenobitidae > Coenobita > Coenobita brevimanus. Next base: position 11,000,502 of record NC_137039.1, read on the forward strand.
GAGCCTCCTACAGGAGATGGCCGGTGACCTATCTGAAGGTGCCCTAGAGATGGCTTGTAACTGCTCGAGCCTCCTACAGGAGATGGCCGGTAGTCACTCCTGAGCTAATCAGTAGACGGCCGGTAGCCACTCCGAAGGTGTCCTAGAGACGGTCTGTAGCTGCTCGACCCTCCTACAGGAAATGGCCAGTAGCCGCTGCTGCCTTTATCAGGAGAAGGCCGGCAGCCACTCCAAAGGTGCCCTAGAGATGGCCGGTAGCCACTCAACCCTCCTGCAGGAGACAGCCGGTAGCTGCTTTGGAGATAACCAGGAGATGGCCGGTAGCCACTCCGAAGGTGCCCTCGAGATGGCTTGCAGCCGCTCCCCCACACAGGCCACAGCCAGTAGCTGGGCCCTTGCAATGGTCTGTAGCCACACCCTTAGAAGGCCACGGCCAGTAGCTGGGCCCTTGCAATGGTCTGTAGCCACACCCTTAGAAGGCCATGGCCAGTAGCCAGGCCCTACGACAGGAGACAGCTGGTAGCCGCTCCTCCATCAGGTGCTGCCACACCCTCACCATGAGACGACTTCCAGGAGGGAGGTCCCAGCCTCGAGGACTGCTGGAGAGGCCACATAACACCCACGGGGCTCTTCTCCATCCAGCTGGACCCTGAAGTTCCCCGCCTGACTGACCCCAAGGAAGGCTGACGCCGCAGCCAGTTCCTGATGGCATCCCCGACCGCCAGAGACTGCAGCCCACGGGCCCTCGAGGCCGCCCCCAGGACCCCGGGGCGGGACATCCCCACACCCCGACATCGGAGGCCCTCGTCCTTCGTCAGGTGCCTGAGCGACTGGTTCAGGCAGCTCTTCAGTCCCAGCCCAGAGGGCCAGACTCCAGTCCCGAACCCTGACAGTGCAGGGCCCTTTGCCGCACACAGCCCCGGATGAGAGAGGATGCCCCTGCTAGTGATTCCGCGGCCCCTGAATATGGAAGCCCCTGGGGAACTCAGCCCCATCGGTAGCCGGGATGAGTCATTCCCCGCCACCCCTTTACCCTTGTCGCCACCACGCCCAGTCCTGATAGTGAGTGACAGTGAAAGTATAGTGACAGCGATACAGTGAAGTGAGGGCTGGGCAGTGAGTTACTCGGTGCTCGGGAAGCTTAGAAATAAACTTGCCAGTGTTGATGTAAAAGAAAGGAGGAATAAGCAAGGTAACAGTGAGACAGTGAACAAGGCCGAGCAGTGAATACAGTGTCTGTCTGTGTGAGCATATTTCCATTACAATAACATAGTCTTGCGCCAAGATCAATCGGGGCTACCAGAACCAAGGAAATAATTAACAGTGTAACAGTGAACTATGGTAGGCAGCCCAACGGTGATAATAGTGCCTCGGCCCCAGTAAGGTGAACTCCACCTAAACCAATAAAGTGCACTACACATCCTGAGCGCGGTTTAGGCATCTCACGAGTGACAGTGATTGATTTCCCTGCCCTAAGACTCCTAGTGTTGGCTAATGTACTATTCACTTTGTGACAGATCTTGTCCCAAATAGTATCCTGCGCGATACTACTACCCACGATCTAGACATAAGAATTATAATTGCCCAGATTACTTCTGTGACATCTGCCTGTTCCACTTGTAGAATTTGCCAATACACGTGTAGGGCTGTTGCCTTGAGTTTTTGTGTCCTGCCCCTCTCTTATTTGTCTAAGCTCTGGTCTACAAAGGGAACCCAGCTACACACTAAGTGTTAGAGGGACGGGAAGCCGACCCTAAAACACCTAGCAAAACAAAAATCAAATGTATAGAAGAAGAAACAAAGAAAGTGAGTGATGTGACACCTGAGTAAAGCACAACACAGCTGAATTTCCCCCACCTACTCCACCACCCCACCATGACTCCCATCACTATTCCCCACCACCATCATCTCCACCACCAGGAGAAGGCAAGCGAGTGTCTTGACCGCGGATGTGATGACTAAACTATGCTGACGTGTTGATCTTCAACAACAACACCATCCTGCCTGCCTGCCAGCCTGTCTGCCTACCCTAGTGACAACACCGAGTGTTGACGCTGTCACACCGACCTGACCTACCTCAACCAAACCCTACCGAGTGAAGTGGGTGACATCTGACCTCCACCACCAGGATGAAAAGAGCGAGTGTCTTGACCCCAGATTTAATCAACATTCAACAACACCTCTCTTGTCACACCACGATTGTATCTCCACTGCTGTTCTAGTGAGTTAATTTATTCTAACCAAGGTTGTTTTAGTTAACAATTCACCACTTACATAACTATCCATAAAATACTAACACTGAGCCAAGCAATTATATATATATATATATATATATATATATATATTTTTGAAATCACGCGCGGCGGGGTGAACCCGACACCACCACCCCAGGAGGAGAGAGTGAGGGGGTGATACCCACCCCACTAGGAGATGACAGAGGGGCTGATTTACCTGGCTCAACGTCCCAGCAACAACGACATATCTCCCTCCTGACTCGGCGCCCCTCTTCCGCACAACCAGATTGCCTGGCAATGTACAGGGAAAGTACACTACTCTCCAGCGGAGGGAATACTCGCCAGAATCGGAGTGGGACTTGCAGTGGCAAGCTCCCAAGCACACCCTCAGACACCGAGTCCCCTGGATTGGTTCCACATTTGACTGAGGACTCAGGAGGAGCCTCTAGGGTTGCTAATCCCCTGCCGAGACTGAAGGAGGGAATGCTCCGTCAGAGCTATGGCAAAAGCCGAGAGAGTACATCCGACCTCTTCCTCCCGACGTCTCAAGGGCAGGAGGCCCTAGCCCTATGACAGGAGTGCCCCCACGCCCCTGCTCCACGTAGGAGCACAGGCAGTGCCCGACGGGGCTGCCTGATGACAGGAGTCACCTCTGCCTCAATCCACCACCCTGGGGTTAGAGCGAGGTGCCACTCCTTCCAGCTGTCTACTTGGAAGGCTGGAGTCTCTCCCTATACAGGCTCCTCACCTGAGTTCGGACCAGACAAAGCATCCCCGAGACCCAGGATTCAGTCGTTCCAGCCCGGTCCACCCTAGGCACTTACAGGCTCCACCAGAACCTGAGGCCACAGCCCTACTCTGTCGGCCTCCCCCTGCAACAGAGGCCGCAGCCCCCAGAGCCAGTGGGCCTCCCCAGGTGCTCACCATGGCCTAAGGACCTCCCCCGATGCGAGTGGCTGTAGTTCTTCTCTGACAGCTGTCCCAGACCGGGGTGCAGGCTGCCCCATCCCTGCGGCACCCTCCTCCCGGCCGACCATCGGCCTGGGCCTCCTCCGGGCCCTCCCCTGGACCCCAAAGATGACCAAGGGCCAATGGCGTATAGCCCGACTCCTGGCTCTCTTCGGTCCCAGTCCTGAGAGTCCTGCCTCCTGCAGGGCCAATGCAGTGAGAAAGCTGCCCCAGATCCCGCCCCATTCCTCCCGGACTAGTGGCAACTCCCCGAGCCCCACTGTCCTGCACAGCTCCCCGGACGGCCCGCCTCCCACGCCTGGCTGCCATCTGGTGCTCCCCGCATAGGTCCTTTCCCCCGAGGGCTGTGGTCCCTCCCTCCATCAGAACCGTGAGTAACAGGTCTCGTGATCGTATACTTCCCCAGTGTTGTGAGCCCCCCCCCCACTCAGTGAACTACCAGTGAACCATTCTCCTATGTTCCTCCCCCCTATCCCCGTATGCAGTGCACACTTCCCCCCCCACCCACTCATAGTGTTTCCCCCTTTGCCGATGAATTGAGCCCTGTGAATCACGTGCAAAGTGTATAACCCCAGCCCCGGGTTGAGACCCCCCCCCTTCAGACAGTGATAGTCGAGCCCATGTCACTCACGTAACACAGCAATATCTCGGTGTATCTCAGTGCTATACCCCTCCCCCCCTCTCCTCCCTGCCCCCGGCTCGGCCTCACAGAGAGAAACCCTCCCTATCCTCATTGAGCACGTCTCCCCCCCCCACACTTCCCAGTGTAACTTACGGTATATTCTCGGCTTGTGTGATGCGTGTATTTCTAGTTAAGTTAGCTAGGGACTTCCGTCCACGTCACGCGGAAATGATGTATCAGCTAGGACCCGTCTATGTCACACGAACACCTAGGCTTAAGAACTGTCCCTCTGGGTATATTGGGTTGTGTTATCTGCAAATCTAGCTATATTGGTGGAATATTGCCTGTGATCTATCTATCTATTAATTGCCAGACGCCTCAATCCCGTTTGGGGTGGCCACAAACAAATCGCCTCCACGTTGCCCTGTCCCCCGCCATTTCACTGCCCTGCTCCCAACTCTCATCCCCCTCTCTCATATACCTCTCCACCCCATCCCTCCATCTCATCCTCGGCCTCCCCCTCCCTCTCCCCCCCTCCACCTCACTCACATACATCCTCTCCACATGGCCAAACCACCTCAGTGTATTCCTCCTAACGCTTCCCATCACGTCCACATCCACACCACAATGCTTCTTTATATCCTCATTTGTCAGTCTGTCTCTCCATGTGACTCCACAGGCTCCTCTTAAAAACTCATTTCCACTGCTCTCACTCTAGCCTTGTGTCCTTCCAACAACGTCCAAGCTTCACTTCCATACTTTAGAGTTGGTATCACAATACTGTCGTGTAGTAACTTTTTCACATCCATGCTCCCTTCCCTGTTTTTTATCACTGCTTTCAAGGAACCAGCAACCTTTCTTCCCTGCTGTACCCTTTCAAGCACTTCACCCTCCAAACCTCCATCCTTCCTCATCACACTACCCAAGTACTTAAACGTTTCACATTTTCCAATTCCTCACCATCCAACCTCACTGTACATTCACTGACTTCACCTCTCTCAAAGACCATCACTTTACTCTTCCTTACATTCACTTTTAGATTCCGTTTCTTACACACTCTCCCAGACTCATCCACCAAGCCTTACAGTTCCCCTTCGTCTTCACTCAACAACACAGTATCATCTGCAAACAACAGTACAGGGAGTTTCCAAACACTACCCTCTCTCACCAGGGCCACTTCAACATCCACTACCCTACCTTGTACCTCTTTTATTACTCCATCCATGTACAGATGTCGTTCGCTTAGAATGGATGTAAAGAGAAGGCTGTATGAGGGTGTTGTGGTACCGACTGCGTTATATGGGGCTGAAACATGGAATGTGGGTGTAGCAGAGAGGAAAAGTTTGAATGTAATGGAGATGAGATGTCTGAGGAGTATGTGTGGAGTGACGCGTATGGATCGAGTGCGAAATGATGAAGTGCGAAGGAGAACTGGAGTTGTTCGGGAGATGGCTGGTAGAGTTGAGCAGAGGGTGTTGCAATGGTTTGGGCATATGGAGAGAATGGATAATGAACGATTGGTGAAAAAGATAACGAGATCTGATGTGAGAGGAGTAAGGCTGAGAGGGAGACCACGAATAGGATGGATGGACAGTGTGAAGAGAGCGCTGGATGCGAGAGGGATGTCTGTTGAGCAAGGAAGAGTGGCTGTGCGTGACAGAAATAAATGGAGAGAAATTGTGAATGAATAAGTGATGACGCAGCCCTGAGGGGATATTCTCCCGCATTTGGTCTGATCAGCTAGTCAGGTCAGGTGTGGGTAAGGGGATGGGTCTGTTATGATGTGGCAGGGGTAAACCAGTTCTGCTGTCGGGCCCTGCTGCGGATGTCACTGATTGCATTGCGCAGTTGACCCTTGTGCGGTGTGATGCGGTGAGGATCTGTCCGTTCTCCCCTTTGGGGCTAAGATGCGAATGAATGTGTTTGAATGGATGAGTAAATGGAGAGTGAGTCGTCCTGTCTCGGCTACCTCCCTTTCCTTGGGGGAAGCAGCCTAGGTATATAGATAGATAGATAGATGTACAGATTGAACAACCATGAAGACATGACACATCCCTGTTTCAACCCAATCTCCAAAAAGAAAAATTCACTCACTTCACCATCCACACGCACTGCAGCCTTAGCACCATCATACATACTCTTCACAGCATTCAACAACTTCCCATCTACTCCATATATACTTCATACTTTCCACAATCCTTGTCTACCCACTTTGTCATATACTTTCTCCAAATCCATGAAAGCCGCATGCAACTTCTTTCCCTTCTCGAGAAACTTTTCCACTAAAGATCTAAGAATGAATATCTGATCTACACAACCTCTTCCCTTCCTAAAGCCTCCCTGTTCTTCTCCAAATAATTCCTCTGTTCTTTCTCTAACTCTGTCAATAAGTATCCTCCCATACACTTTTGCTATTATACGAAGAAGACAAATGCCCCTATGATTGCCATATACTTCTTTTTCCCCTTTTCCTTTGTACAAGGGAATAATTATATCTGACTTCCAATCCTCCGGGACTCTGCCTTCCTCCCAGGCCAATCTGCCCATCTTCCATATCCATTCTACTACTATCTCTCCCCCATGCTTTAGCATTTCACCACACACTCCATCAATTCCTGGGGCTTTTCCCAATTTAACTATCTTCAATGCTTCCACAACTTCTATCCCACTGATTTCTTTCTATCTTAGCACCTCCTTCCTTCTCCCAGCCATTCCCCAGCCACTTAAACTCGCATTACTTCCATCCTCTATGTTCAACAATTCCTTAAAGTGTTCTCTCCATCTGCTCACTTTTTCTCCCTTTTCGACTAGTAATCTACCATGTTTATCTTTCACTCCCCTGCTAACTTCAGTTCCACCCTGTCTTACTCTCTTCACCTCTTTCAAGAAGATTTTCTTACAGTTCCTCCACTTTACACTCAAGTTCCTTCCAAATTCCTCATCCACTCTCTTCTTTCTCTTATTATTCTTTTCACCTCTCTCTCTTCCTTTCTACATATTACTCTCTCTTCCGCTTCTCAGCTTCTTCCATGGCCCTATTTCTCATCCATTCATTGTATGCTTTCTTCTTTTGTGCCACAGCCTGTCTCACCTTTCGTTCCACCACGCTGTTCATTGCACCCCCTTCCGTCTTCTCTTCATCCCACACACCACATCACATGTTGCACATATTTCTTCTGTGAATATCCTGCACACACCTTCCACGTCCCCCATCAGCTCCAATTCATGTTTGCCCAATCGTTCCTCCACTTCTCTCTTATATTCTACCTTTTTCTCATCCCCTTGTAACCTTTCCACTCTCCTTGCAAGTACTCCTTCTTCCCGTCCTTCCCTTCTTCTATTTCTCCATCTTATTTGGGTCTTGATTCTGGCCACCACCAAGTAGTGGTCAGAAAGTCCACTTCCCCAACCTCTATAAGCTCTTGCATCCATTACACATCTTCGCATCCTTTCATCCACACACACATAATCAATCATTGCCTTCCTTTCATTCAGTTCATCACCCATCCTTCTCATCACACGCCATGTATACCTGTGGATCATATTGTGCCTGAAGAGGGTATTGGCTATGACCAACCCCCTCCCAGCACAAATGTCCACTAACGCACTGCCATTCTCATCTGTCTCAGCAGGCACACCCCACTCACCCACTATTCCATCCACCTTCACATTCCTTACTTTACCATTCATATCACCGATCAAAAACACTCTCTCATTCCTTCCAAACTTTTCCATGCACACTTCCACATTTGTCCAGAACTCTTCTCTCACTCTGCTTGCACGATCTTGCGTTGACGCATACACGCACACAATCGCCCACATTTGTATTGCAACTTTCGATCTTACCCACACAATCGTTGATCCAATTGATCCATACTCTCTTATGTTCTTCTTCCATCTTTTACTCACAACTATACACACTCCTTCTTTTGCCCTCTCATTCTCACCTACTCCTGCACATATACCCCATCCATACTCCCATTCTCTCAAACTCTTACCTTTTCATTTAGTTTCAGGTACTCCACATACGTCAACCTTCGCACTCTCAAGCACCTGGACAATCTCTCTCTCTTTCATCTCGTCATTCGCACCTCTTACATTCCATGTTGCAATTACCATGTCCTTCGTCCGGTCCTTGGTCGTCATCTTTTGGTCAGTCCTTGTCCGAGGCTTCTTGATCGTCTTTTTAGTTAGTTGTTTTCCGGGGAGGAGCACTAACCCTCCGCCAACCCTTTTAGTCGCCTTGTACGACAAGCAGGGATACTGGGGGAATATTCTTGAAAAGAAAAAAAAAAAAAAAAACAACCCCCAGGGGGGGAAAAGCCTTCCATTGAGCGAGGGTCGAACTGCAGAAATCTTTGTTCGAATCTCAGGCCGCTCCACCTTACTTCACCTAGGCAAAAATATAACCTAGCGAGAGAGCAGAGTCGAACTCCAAACACCTTGGCTAGAGTCCCGGGTCGCTCCACCCTACACCACCTGTGATATTGTTAGGAAATAACCCAGGTGTGAGACAAAGATGCTGAACTAGGTGGACAGTGATTGAGATCGATATCAGCGTAAGGCATTGTGTGATTTCAACTCTGGTCATAGAATGTTGTGTGTTTAATTGTTCTCAATTAATATATTAAACACACTGCATAACATTATTCATCATCATATATATTACAAACTACACAGTGAGAGACAATTACACAATTTACACTGACATATGTGTTTTATAAATTTAATTTTAAAAGCAATCGAAAGAAAAGTAAAATATGTTGTAGTGTGTAATCCCATTATGCTAAGTAAAGTTCCATAATTAGTGCCTGAAGGATCAACATTAACAGTGACAAATACCCTGACACGAACCCGAGAAAAGGATCAACAAAATATAAATTCCGAAACACCATCAGAGACACAAGAACGAGCGGGAAACGAAACTCAGGAAACAAAACATACACGAGATAAAGAACAGCAAACAGATGCAGTTTACGTTAAAGTAAATGATGATGATACTTGGTCAGAAATTTCAGATATACATAGTGAACTTTATAAAAATTTATTTCCAGTTTACTATTGTTATGCTAGGTGTTTAAGAGGCGGCTTCCTGTCCCTAGAACGCCTAGAGTGTAGCTGGGTTCCCTTTCTAGACCGGAGCTTAGACAAATGAGAGAGGAACAGGGCATAAAAACACAGGGCGACAACCTTACACGTGTATTGACAAATTCTCTAATGTGGAACAGTAAGACTCGTACATAGTATACTGATCAAAAGTAATACATGGGCTGGTCGGTGGGTTTGGAGTATCGTGCAGGATACTAGATAGACAGGCGTCTTAATTTGGGTCTTGGCAATACACCACTTTTACAGTTTCTGCACAAGAGGCCATTTTCCATAAAGGAGGCGAAACACAGGTTTTATGAATTCTGGGGACTTTGTTCTGGCACTGACTCTGACTCTGGTTTTTACAATAGTAACGAAAGCTATGTCACCGTTTTCTATTCTTGGATTTTCACAGGATAGCTAGACACTGACACTGAGTTACGGAAGTAACACTGAGTGTTCACCTCTCGTCTCATATAAAATAGTTATATACGATCTCTGGTATTTTTACTTGAAATACAGAATAGTGTCCCCGGGAATGCCCAATCACCTCCACCAGGGATTCAGCATAGTGCCCCCGGAAACTCCCTGACCCCCACAAGGACCCCACAGAGGAGTAGCAGCAGCACACCGAGACTCGGCGCGACAACGGCACAAGCCAGCCCGGGTCATACACCCCTATGACTAGGAGCCGCTCAGCTGTCGCCATAGCAGGAATCCTGCACTACCTTCAGGGCGAGGTTCCACCAAATCATCTCGGGGTGGAGCTGTCTGTCCAGCTCCGATTAGCGCCCCTCAGGAGTTGGCCTGTAGCCACTCCCGCCTTCTACAGGAGTGTGCCTGTAGCCTCTCTGAAGGTGTCTTCCCTCTTGGGATGGCCGGTAGCCGCCCGCCCCTCGTAAAGGAATCGGGCAAAAGCCGACCTGAGGGTAATCAGGAGATGGTCTGTAGTTGCTCACGCCTTCATCAGAAGGCGTCCTTCCGGAGATGGCCGGAAGCCACTCCACACCCCCTCCTGAAGGAGTCAGCCTGTAGCCATTCCCACCTTCATCAGACGCCCGGTAGCCGCTCCGAAGGCATTGCCCCCAAGTCAGCCTGCAGCAGCTCCACACCCCTCCTACAGGAGTCGGCCTGTAGCCGCTCCCACCTTCGTCAGACGGCTGGTAGCTGCTCTGAAGGCATTGCCCCTGAGTTGGCCTGTAGCTGCTCCTCATACCAGCTGAAGGAGACAGCCTGTAGTCGCTCCCGCCTTTGTAAGACGTCTGGTAGCCGCTCCGAAGGTGTTGCCCTTGAGTCAGCCTGTAGCCGCTTCCCACCCCTCCTGCAGGAGTCGGCCTGTAGCCACTCCTGCCTTTGTCAGAAGGCCAGTAGCCACTCTGAAGGTGTCCCGAGGTGCGCTGGTTCTTATTCTCCCTTTCAGGCCACGGCCAGTAGCTGGGCCTTGGCGCCTTATGATCGCGTGCCTGGGAAGCCACGGCCAGTAGCCGGGCCCCACGGCCGGAAGCAGTCGAGAGCAGCCCTACCTCCCCAGCGTGAGATGAGTATCCTGACTCCCGATGCAGTGGACGTAGGAGAGTACTGGAGAGGCCCTATCGCCTCCCCCGGCCTCTGCTCCCTACGCCTGGCCCTGGAGAAAACCTACCTGACAGACCCTGATGCAGACCGGTGTTGCAGCCCCTCCCTGAAGACGACGCCTGGCTCTGGGGGCCGCAGCCCTCGGGAACTCCAGGCCCTCTCCAGAACGTCCAGGCGGGACCTCCCTACGCCCTGACGGCAGAGGACCTCTACCTCCGGCCGAGACCTGACCGAGAGGTTCAGGGAATTGTTCGGCCCCAGTCCTGAGGGCCATACTCCTGTTCCTAGCCCGGAGAGCATGGGCCCCTTCGCCACCTGCAGCCCTGGATGAGAGAAGACTCCCCTGCGTGTCATCTGTTGCCCTCTTGGCACGACCTCCCCTGGTGGTGCCCCTGCCCTGGCAGAACTCTCGCCGGAGTGTCTCCCCGCCGCACCCGCCGTCCAGTGACTTATGAGACAGTGATTGCGCCCTGCGTACAGTGTAACAGTGATGAGGTAATAGTGTACCATCCTAGCACCAGGTCAAGTGTTTGTGTGAAGTTGGGATAATGGTCTAATGTACGACAGGGTGGAATAGTGAATAACCCATGTAGAATCCAAGTGATAGCGAATAAGACTCATGTGTGACACCCTTCATTTTATAATCAGTGAAACACCCGAGCCGTGGAGTTCATGTTAGTAATTTACCGAAATGTCCCTTGCTCTTAGAAAATAATAAATCGAACACGCTATAGATAACCTCCATTTCATATTACCATAAATATAATTAGACCCCAGTGCCTTACACCCTCCCCTAGTGAACCTCATCTCCAACTCCCCCACACGTGCAGAAACCTTGGACCGTATTGTGATAATTAACCAAGAACCCCTTGCTATTAGAAAATAATAAGTTGAACGCGCTATCAATAACCTCCGTCTCATACGACCATAAATACAATTAGACCCCAGTACCTCACACCCTCCCCTAGTGATCCCCATCGCTCATTCCTCCACGTGCACTAAGACCCTGGACTATGCTAATTCTGTACACTACGCCTCGAGCGTTATTTCAAGTGCATACTACTATAGTATCCTGCGAGATACTGAGAATCTAGTTATAAGAGTTTGTAATTGACCAAATATTGTGTTGTAACATCTGCTGTTGTCCCTTGTCTGACTAAGTAATACACATGTAAAGTTTATTGCCTGGCGTTTTTGTGTCCTGCCTCTCTCTTATTTGTCCTAAGCCCCGGTCTCAAAAGAGGACCCCGCTACACATTAGGTGTTCTAGGAACGAGAAGTTGAGCCTTAAACACCTATCATTACACCGGTGGACAGCGGTGGTTCTTGACCTGGGCGTACGAGAGAGGTAGTGAGGAAATATCGGCAAAATGGCAACAAAACCACACGTGCAATTGCCCAAGTTTGACCCCGACCAGTATGATGTACACACATATCTGTCGATTATCAAGCCCTTACTGGACATTGGTTTTGATAATGACCAACAAAAAATCGCAGTCACACTCCTACTACTGGGCAAAGCAGCGGTGAATATAACACCGAAATTCGTCCCGGAGCTCACCTGGCAGAACTTCACAAAGTTTGTGATTCAGGCCATCAACCCATCACTAGGAAAAGTGGTGGCACTATCCCAATTGGATAGTCTTACATTTGACGGGGATTTAGATAATACCCTAATTCAGGCAAGACGCCTAGTTACCGCTGCCTAGCTGGAGGCAGATGAGGAAACCCGGGATCAGCATACTTTTAACACTTTTCTGAGAGTGCTTCCCAGTCTTGTAAAACAACACTACTATCCATGACCCGACTGGAGACATGGATAGAGATATCCAGCTTATACGACACCTCCTGACCACCCGCCTGACACCCCAGCAGATCAATGTGGTGAAAAAGTTTCCCACACAGACTCCGGCTCCTCCAGTCATGCCATGTCTACCCTTGCCTCACACCAGCCCCACCCCGGCTCTGAGCCCACCTAGAGCACACTCCATGCGCTGGCGCCCCGCTCACAGGGAAAACCCTAACCTGATCTTGGTGAATCCCTGGGAATTCACAGCCTGCAGCTCCCAGTATCTCCTGCATGACATACGGGACCAGCTAAAGGCTGCACGCCACAAGCCCATTACCCCAGGTTCACGTAAAGTGTCCTCACTGGAGGACAAGGCCCCAGAGGATGAACTGGCACCCATAGAGGAGACTGATCCTGGGGAACAGGAGCAGGAGCAGGAAGAAGGAGGCCTCAGACAGCTGGATTTTTAGGCCCGCCCCTGCACCAATCCATGGTGGTGGGGGCCATTACCCCTAAATATCGCCCCCCAGTGTACCGCAAGATGAAATTAAACAGCGTGAAGGTCAGGCTGCTAGTCGATACGGGAGCAGCCAGATCCTGCCTTTACAGCCACTACTTCTCCCGCCATAGATCAACCTTTGGCCTGCTCTCCCTCACAGCCACTCACCTTGTGGTCGTGGGGGGTGGCCCCCTGCCCATCCGTGGAGAGACACAGGCCCTACGGGTCGATACCCACCAACCGGTGTTGACCCAGCACCAGTTCATAGTTTTTGACCCCTCCTGCTGGAGCTATGATGGGTACTTGGGACTGGACTTAATCCAGAAGCTGGGAGCTACCATAGACTGCCGCTACCGGCAGCTCCAGTTCCATGCTTCATCCAACCCCACCCTGGCCGTCTGCACCTGTACACCACGGCCACGGCCAGAAGACTCACCCACTCCCTCCCTCCCCCACCCCCTCCTCCCTCCCCTCCCATGCTCCCTCCCACCACCCCTCCTCCCTCTTTCCCCGCCACCGTTTCTGCCGCTGTTACCATTCCCCACCATCAAGATGCCTGGGTGCCCCTCAACCAGCCCTCTAGCCCCTCTGTCTTATTCTCCCCCCTCCTGCCACCGGGAGCCCTCTTGGCCTGCCTATTGTCTCTCACTTTCCTCCCCCTGCATCACACAGCAGTCCTCATCGCAAATCTTGCCCCTTCCCCCCCTCACCCTCCCGAAAGGTCTTATAATCGGAGAGATGGAAGAAGCCGAGCCCTATGCCTCATCCTCCTCCCACTCCTCCACCCCCCTGCCACCCATCCCTGACCATCTCTCCGCTCAGCAGTCAGACACCCTACGCCTCCTCCTCCTGGATTTCCAGGATTTGTTTGCGGCAGGACCAGCAGACATAGGGCACACCACTTACCTGTCACATGAAATTCATACGACAGGCTCACTGATTTGACAACCCTCCCAACAAAAGAGCCCCAGACAGCGGGAAGAAGAGGATCGTCAAGTGCAGGAAATGATAGAGGCCGGCATCATTTTCCCCTCCACCAGCCCCTGGTCCTCCCCTGTCGTCCTAGTGAAAAAGAAGGATGGCATGATGCGATTCTGCATTGACTACCGCCGCCTTAACGATGTCACCATCAAAGACGCCACTCCCCTCCCTCGAATCGACGATTCCTTAGATTCCCTTTACGGAGCATCCTGGTTCTCCACCCTGGACCTCCAGTCTGGATATTGGCAAGTCCCCTTACAGCAAGAAGACCGAGGCAAAACGGCTTTCTCAACAAGTAACGGCAAGCATTATGAATTTAATGTCTTGCCGTTCGAATTCTGAAACGCCTCCGCCACCTTCTCCAGGCTGATGGTATCTGTCCTCAGCGGCCTTAAATGGGAAATATGCCTGGCATACTTAGATGACGTCATCGTCTTTAGCTGAACCTGGACTGACCACTTGCAGTGCCTCTACTGAGTTTTCACCAGAATTTGCCAGGCAGGCCTCAAACTTGGGCCCTCTAAGTGCGTCTTGGCCACTGGGACTGTCTCGTTCCTGGGACACGTTATCTCTCAGGCAGGAATCTTCCCCGACCCCGACAAGCTCCGTGCCATTGCAGACATACCCCCACCACGGGATGTCCACGGCATCTGTGCCTTCCTAGGTTTGACATCCTACTACCGCCGTTTCGTAAAGGGGTTTGCCCACATCTCCAAACCTCTCTGTGACCTGACCCGAAAGGGGGAACTGTTCCTCTGGACAGACAAGAGGCAAGCTGCTTTTCAGCAATTAAAAGACAAACTCGTCTCCACCTCCATTGTAGCTTTCCCTGATTATGCCCTCCCCTTCCGCCTCTACACCGATGTCTCCCTCTCCACCATAGGCGCTGTGTTAGCACAAGTTCAGGAGGGCCACGAGCACATCATCGCCTGCGCCAGGTGTACCCTGAATCAGGCAGAGAAGAATTACGCCGCCACTAAACGGGAATGCCTAGGCATAGTATGGGCCCTCCGGCACTTCAGGGCATATCTATCCGGAACTCAGGTCACCATCATCACGAACCACCAGTCCCTCCAGTGGTTACGTCAATTGGATTCCCACAATGCCCAACTTATCAGGTGGCGCGAGACCGTAGAAGAATTTAATAATGAAATCTACAGACCGGGAAAGCTCCACACCAATGTGGACGCACATTCCTAGCTCCCTATCCACATCATCCAACCAGAAACTGACCTCCTGCAGCAGTGGCACCACAAGGAGCGACCCCCGTGGATCCCTCCCCACATATTCAAAAAGCTGCACTGGGAGGGTGACCACCTCCTAACCCCGTCCGGTCATATCCTCCTGGCCCCTGATATTGCTCTCGATGCCTTACGCCACCTCCACGCCCATAACGGCATCCACCTGGGTACCAAAAAACTGCTACAGGTGTTCAATGACACGTACTGGGCACCAAACCCCTCTACCCTCACCAAGGAAATTATTCAAAGTTGCCACACCTGTACGCTCGGAAAAGACATCACACGGACCGCAGGACCATCAGGCCACATCACCATCCACAAACCCTGGCAACTCCTAGCAATCGGCGTGGTAGGGCCTCTTCCCCCTAAATCGGGTTACAAGTAAGTGATCACGTTCGTGGACTCTTAATCAAAATTCGTTGTAGCCTGCCCAGCCAAGGAACATCACGCTGTTGCCATAGCAGACGTCCTCCTCCAACACGTCTTCCCCTACTTCGGCATTCCCCAGGCCATCCACTCGGACAATGCCCCCGAGTTCACCAGCAAAGTCTGGGAGGAACTCGCCAAAATTTTCGGGTACAACATCTCCCACTCATCCCCCTACTGGCCACAAGGAAATGCAGTGAGCGAGTGCAGCCATTGCTCGCTTATGAATCAACTCCGCAGATGCATCGAGGCCACTAAAGACGACGACTGGCCTGCTCACATCAAAATTGTCCAATGGGGCATCAATTCCTGCCCCAGAGAAGATGGAGTTTCGCCCTACGAGCGGATCTTCGGTGAGGCACCCCTCCTACTACCCCTTCGGCAGCACTTACAACCACCCACCTTCGTTCCAACCACAGACCCGCTACACCACCTTAACCCGCCTCGTCCCGTGAACGTATGGGTACGTTGTAACATTTTGCATTTGCCAGTCCCGGCGACGTACTGGTATGTCGTGCAATTGCAAGGTCCCTAATTTGCACAATTTTTAATTTTCGCGCGTGATTTTTTGTACATATACACGGGACACCTTCCTCTATTCCTCTTCATGATGCCAAGCTGGGACAATGCCTTACACCGCATAACCTCCTCCCTCCCCCCCTCATGCCATTGTCTCAGCAATTCACCTGTTATCAGTGATCTGGCCAGTAAAGACATTCAGGGCCAGAGTGATTCCCCAATCGATGACAATGTGGAGGACAAAATTTACATAGCATTAGAGGAAGAAACAGTCAGAAATAATGATCAGGTAATGTGGCAAAAGAAGGTCAGGTTTGGTGATGAGTTAGTGAGTGAAACAATGCTTATAATTCCTATATTACTGTTTGAAAACCAATATACTCTCGTACTACATATAAATTCGTACCAACTAAATAAATAAATACCATTTATGAGTGGTGTGTGAAATAGTTACCCTCCCATAGAACTCGCTTTCTTTGGTGCCAGCCTGTTAGAAAACCCAGTCAGGTAAGGAGGTACTGGTACCTGGATCGAGTATTTTAAACCTCAGGTGAGCGATTTCACTATGAATTTTTGATGTTTCTCAACAAAAGCGGAGGTTTTAGCCAAAAAAAAAAAAAATCGAAAATACCTCGGGATTGGGGGGTGTCAGAGGTGTGAAATAGCTCGGGACGTGACGGGTTAAGAGCTGATTGGTACGCCTGCAGAATAACCTGGACCTCAGCCACGACACAGCATCCAACCCCTACCGACCTGGCGACACCGTCATGGTTGCTCAACTCCTCAACCCGCACAAACTCGCCCCCGCTTCATGGGGCCCCACACTATCACCCGAGTCCCCAACCCCTACTAAGTTACCATGGATTACCACGGCACCCCTCGCAATCTCTGAAACCGCCACGTACATCCTTTCCACGCTCCTGCCCCTGCTGCTCCAACCCCACACCCCATCCCTCCTCCTGCCCCAACGCCACCCCCCCCCTTCCATCTACGAGTGCTACATCTCCTCTGTCCCCTCCCCCTCCCCCTCCACCCCCCCACCACCTCCGCCTCCCTGCCCGCTACCCCACCCCGCACCTCACCTGACAGCTCACCTGCACCGCCAACCTCCCACCACTCTCCCTCACCACCTCCTCCCGCCATCCCATCCTCTACATCCAGCTCCACATGTCCTGCCCACGCCACCACACTGCCACCCTCCCCAACCACCACCACACCGCCACCCCCCCCTCCAACCCACCACCCCTACACACACCCACTCCCACCTCCTCACACCCCACCTCGCCAACCCCACGCCCAACAGCACGTACTTCCCGCCCACCGCCCACCCACCTCCCCACCCACACCAACCCTCAAAACTATGGCCACCCACTCTGGCCGCCTTTCATGCCCACCCACCCGATACACCCACTCTCCCACCCCACCTGCTTCCCCACAACCTCACACCGTCATGCTACATCAGGCCCAAATCCCAGCCAACTGTACTCCCCAGAGACCCTACGGCGCATTACTCCGGCACAAAACCTGACTCCTACACTCGGTCTCTAGCTTTTAGCACCACAACACACCACCAACAACAACCACGACGATGAGAATCAGCTGGGCTGTATAGGCACCTACCCTCGGTAGAAACCGCAGGCTCCGAGGACCGCACAACCTACTCCATCTCATCCACTCCTCCCCCGTCACCTCCACCCTCTTCCTCACCTGTGATGCGGAGCAGGATGAGAACCTTGCCACCACTACCTGGCAAGCCCTTCTCAAGAATCTCAAACCCACCTATGCCACCCATTACACTCACGTCTATCACCTCCAGTCACGGGGACGTGACTTTTTCCAGGGGGACGGTGGTGAAATACAGCATAGTGTCCCCGGGAATGCCCAATCCCCCCCACCAGAGATTCAGTGTAGTGCCCCTGGAAACTCCCCAACACCCCCATAAGGACCCCACAGAGGAGCAGCAGCAGCACACCGAGACTCAGGGCGACAACAGCACAAGCAAGCCCAGGCCATACTCCTCTATGACTCGGAGCTGCCCCGCCATCACCATAGCAGGAATCCTGCACTACCTTCTGGGCGAGGTTCCACCATTCCATCTCGGGGTGGAGCTGTCTGTCCAGCTCTGATCAGCGCCCCTCAGGAGTTGGCCTGGAGCCACTCCCGCCTTCAAGAGTGTGCCAGTAGCCTCTCCGAAGGTGTCTTCCCTCTTGGGACGGCTGGAAGCCGCCCACCTCTCGTAAAGGAATCGGCCAAAAGCCGACCTCAGGGTAATCAGGAGACGGCCTGTAGTCGCTCTCACCTTCATCAGAAGATGTCCTTCCGGAGATGGCCGGTAGCCACTCCACACCCCCTCCTGAAGGAGTTGGCCTGTAGTCGCTCCCACCTTCATCAGATGGCCGGTAGCTGCTCCGAAGGCATTGCCCCTGAGTCAGCCTGCAGCCGCTCCACACCCCTCCTACAGGAGTCAGTCTGTAGCTGCTCCCACATTCGTCAGATGGCCGGTAGCTGCTCCGAAGGCGTTGCCCCGAGTCGGCCTGCCGCTCCTCATACCAGCTGAAGGAGACGGCCTGTAGTCGCTCCCGCCTTCGTCAGACGGCTGGTAGCCTCTCCGAAGCTGTTGCCCTTGAGTCAGCCTGTAGCTGCTCCCCACCCCTCCTGCAGGAGTCACCCTGCAGCCGCTCCCGCCCTCGTCAGACGGCCGGTAGCACTCCGAAGGTGTCCCGAGGTGCGCTGGTACTTATTCCCCCTCTCAGGCCACGGCCAGTAGCTGGGCCTTGGCGCCTTAGGATCGCCCCCCTGGGAAGCCACGGCCCGTAGCCGGGCCCCACGGCAGGAAGCAGTTGAGAGCAGCCCTGCTGCCCCAGCGTGAGACAAGTATCCTGACTCCCGATGCAGTGGACGTAGGAGAGTAATGGAGAGGCCCTATCGCCTCCCCCAGCCTCTGCTCCCGATGCCTGGCCCTGGAGAAAACCCACCTGACGGACCCTGATGCAGACCGGTGCCGCAGCCCCTCCCTGAAGGCGCCGCCTGGCTCTGGGGGCCGCAGCCCTTGGGAACTCCAGGCCCTCCCCAGAACGCCCAGGCGGGACCTCCCTACACCCCGATGGCAGAGTACCTCTACCTCCGGCCTAGACCTGACCGAGAGGTTCAGGGAATTGTTTGGCCCCAGTCCTGAAGGCCATACTCCTATTCCTAGATCAGAAAGCACGGGCCCCTTTGCCACCTACAGCCCCAGACGAGAGAAGGCGCCCCTGTGTGTCATCCGTTGCCCTCCCAGCACGACCTCCCCTGGCGGTGCCCCTGCCTCGGCAGAACTGCCGCCGGCATGTCTCTCCGCTGCACCCGCCGTCCAGTGATTTATGAGACAGTGATTGCGTCCTGAGTACAGTGTAACAGTGACGAGGTAATAGTGTACCTTCCTAGCACCAGGTCAAGTGTTTACGTGAAGTTGGGATAATGGTCTAATGTACGACAGGGCGGAATAGTGAATAACCCAAGTAGAATCCAAGTGATAGCGAATAAGACTCATGTGTGACACCCTTTATGTTATAATCAGTGGAACACCCAAGCCGTGAAGTTCATGTTATTAATTTATCCAAATGTCATTTGCTCTTAGAAAATAATAAATCGAACACCCTATAGATAACCTCCACTTCATATTACCATAAATATAATTAGACCCCAGTGCCTTACACCCTCCCCTAGTGAACCTCATCTCTAACTCCCCCACGTGTGCAGAAACCTTGGACCGTATTGTGATAATTAACCAAGAACCCCTTGCTATTAGAAAATAATAAGTTGAACGCACTATCAATAACCTCTGCCTCATACGACCATAAATACAATTAGACCCCAGAGCCCCACTCCCTCCCCTAGTGAGCCCCATTGCTCACTCCTCCACGTACTCTGAGACCCTGGACTATGCTAATTCTGTGTGCTACGCCTCTTGTGTTATTTCAAGTGCATACTTCTATATTATCCTGCGGGATACTGAGAATCTTGTTATAAGAGTTTGTAATTGACCAAATATTGTGTGTTAACATCTGCTGTTGTCCCTTGAAGACTAAGTAATACACGTGTAAAGGTTATTGCCTGACGTTTTTGTGTCCTGCCTCTCTCTTATTTGTCCTAAGCCCTGGTCTCAAAAGAGGACCCCGCTACACGTTAGGTGTTCTAGGTGAGCCTTAAACACCTAGCATTACTTATTTCCTGTTTCACACTGTTCACTTATATCACAGTATTGGCCTCTTGTTGTCAGTCTGCAAAAACCATATATCACTGTCACTATTCGGGAATATCACTGATCAAGTGAGGGGGAAAGGGGGTGGCCTGGGGACTCACAGTCGTCCACCTGGAGTAGGAGTCTCACCAGGAGTGCTTTCGTCCCGCGGCCACGGGACCACTCTCAGGGGCATCGTTTCTCGCGAAAACTTGGACTGAGCATGATGAAAGGCCCCTCACTGTTGGGGCTGGGGACTGGGGTCTGGTCCTTGGGACTTGGGCCAAAAAGGTCTCGGAAGTGCTCTCTCAAGTGCCTGGTGGAGGAAGGGCGTCGCCTCCATCGGGGATGGGTGAGGTCTCACCCCGGAGTCCTGGGGGCGCCCTCAGAGGTCCATGAACTGCGGTCTCCTTCTCGTGGAGGCGCCATCAGGTTTGGGCTCCGGCGTCACTCCCGGCCAGAGTCTGTCAGGTGGAGGTCCTCCTCGAGGGCTGACTGGATGGAGAAGAGTCTTGGGGATAACACCAGACCTCTCCACCAGTCCTCGGGGCAGAAGTCCTCCTCCTGGAGGTTGCTTCAGTCTGGGAGAGCAGATGGGAGGCCTGCGCTCCTGCCGGTAGGCAGAACTGACCGCAAGTCACCCTCACGTCACGGAGTCACAGGGGACCAGGGGCTTTAGTGTCCCTCCCCGGCATGGCTATGGGCCATCGCTAGGTTCCCTTGGGCAGCAGATGGAGGGTGGCTATGGGCCATCCCTTCGCTGTTGGTGCGGCTATGGGCAATCACCAGGGCCTGACTCCCTGACAGGAATGCAGACGAAATGCAGCTATGGGCCATCGCCTGTCTGTCGGCGCAGTTATGGGCTGTCGCCGAAGTCCTGCATGGAGGGCGACATGTAGACAAGGAGTGGCTATGGGCCATCTCCTGCCTACTGGCGCAGCTATGGGCTGTCGCCAGTGTCGTGCCCTCCAGGGCAACTGCAGAAGGAGAAGGGGCATACCTTTCTCTCCCTGGCGAGGCCATGGACTGTTGCCAGTGTCGTGCCCTCCAGGGCAATTGGAGAAGGAGAGGGGGCATACCTGTCTCTCCCTGGCCCAGCTATGGGCTGTCGCTGGTTCTGCAGGGGGTGTAGCTAGCACCTGGCAGAGTGGCTATGGGCCGTCTCCTTATTGGCAGCCCGGCTATAGGCCGTGGCCTTTTTTGTGCGTGGCTTTTGGCCATCACTGGTGCCAGGCTATAGGCCGTGGCCCTTTGGTCGGAGCGGCTATGGGCCGTCTCTTTGTTAACATGGCTATGGGCCATCGCTGGGGTACTGCCTGGAGCTGTAGGGTCAGCTCCACCCCGATCCTGGCGAGGGCTAGCTCGCCCGAAAAGTAGTGCACTCACTCTGAGCTGGTCTAGTCGGGCACCTTCCGGGGAATAGGGGCGCATAGAGACCCTACAGAAAAAGAGATTGGACAGCTAATATTTTCTGCTGCTCGCTAATTGGTTGGATTTCATGGGCACCATGATAGGTCCAACGTCAAGAAGCCTGTCTGCAGATTTGTCATACAGTATATCTCGCCATCTGCTGAGGAATGAGACTAATTGCCTAACAAGATGTCGTTTTAATTACAAGGTATAGTCCTTATTTGAGCAAATGAAGATTTATGTTTAGCATAAATCTCTGCACATCTATTGTATTTGGTTGTTTCCGTAAAAACCGTCATAAGTGCCGAATGGTAATGTCAACAAATCAGACTATTGATTGCTGCTAAATAAGACGTGATGTGCTGTGTTGCTGGTACTTTTTTGCCTGTAAATATGGTTGGTTGTGTTGCATATGGATGTACAAACAGAACTGGACCTCGTATACGTCTTTTCCGATTCCCTAAAGATCCGGAAAGAAGGAAAATATGGGAAAATAAGGTCGGAAGAGCGAACTGGTCTGCCAGCGACAATCATCGACTTTGCCAGGTAAGGTATATTCATTTTACGTGTAGTAAAATGAATATACCTCCCTTTCCATGGGGGAAGCAGCCTAGGTATATAGATAGATAGACGTGTAGTTTTCCCATTAATAAAAAGATTTGCTATACTGTAATATACACTGAAGAAGACAGTGTTAAGGAAATTGGATATTTTCATAAATAAAGTGGAAGTAAAGTATATTAGATGAGAAGCTGGAACTCGTGTTTTGCCGCGAGGTAAGACACTAAGATTGATGGCCTCATATTCCAGTTAGAAGTCTAAGCTATGGATTTTCAACAAAGAGTAACTTATATAGAGTGATTATCTACTATGGGATTTCCTGCTATCGCTTCAGGGTCAGGTACTGGAGCACTATTAGTGTTAAAGTGTTAGAAGTGCAAAATATGTAAACACTCAGTATTCATGTATCTAACGTCGTCTGCAAACTCACTCAATCATCTTTATGTGCTTGGATATTATCCTACGTAATGTACAGAGGAAAATATCTTCTTGCTGCATCTTTATATATTAAAAAAACAACACCTAGTTCAAACATAGAATTAAAAATATTCAAAAACCGTCAATAATACGTGAACAACAGTTAACTGTCTGGTGGTATCTAGCAATGCGCCACTGGTCTCTATATGAACGGAAGAGAGTGACCCAAACTTATACACGTTGACACGGCGGCTGTCCAGTCGTTCTTTTTATAGGGTCTCTAGGGGCACGTGGTCCAGGTGTACTTATGTCCGTCCAGACCGGACATCCCGCATGCACCATCTACCCCTCCATAGTCTCCTCGGGGGGTGTAGTGGCACCCTGCATTGTCACAGGCGGTATTTCACCACCGTCGTCGGGGAAAAAGTCACGTCCCCATGACTGGAGGTAGTAGGTCTTGGTGGTGCTGGTGACATGGGCCGACATCTGGTGTTGTAGTAGGGCGTTCCATTGCATTGTCGCCAGGTTTTCGGCAAGGTGAGGGTTGTAGGTGAGGAAGAGGGTGGAGGGCTCGAGGGCCATGTGGAGGAGTTGGAGGAAATGACGAGGTCCGTGGACATAGTTTTTCCTGCTGAGGGTTGGTGTCCAGGTGGCACATCGTATTTTCATAATGGGAGGTGGTTGTTCTGGCAGGGGATGGAGTTGAATGCTGGTGACAGAGGTAGGGGTGGTGGTGTATCTGGCAGGAGGGCGTGAGGGGCAGCCAGGGCAAGTGAGTGTGGTTTTCCAGGTGGTCATGGGTGGCAAGGTGGGAATGCGGCATCACGGTGCTGTGGCTCTATGGAGCATTGGGGTGGGGTGAGTGGTGTTGGGTGGTGGTGTTTGAGGTGTGGTGCTGTGGTGATGGGGGAGTGTAGGGCAATGCCATGGGGAGTTGACGCGAGGGTTGAGGCGGCAGGGGGTGGTGTGCAGGGGTGTGAGGGAGCTCTGGTGCTGAAGGTGGATTGTGGTGATGAGGTGGCAGGTGAGGTGGTGTTAGGCGTGCGGGGTGAGGGAGTAGGGGACTGGCTGGGGAGACGACTTGGCGGCGGTGGCGAGGCTGTGGGTGTGGTGGCGTAAGGTGTGGAGGGTGAAGGAGCTGGAGGTAAGGAGGTGGGGGGCTGGCTGGGGAAAAGAATTTGTGGCGGTGGTGAGGTGGCGGGTATGGGTGGTGAGGGGGGAATGCGGTTTTGTGGCGCCGTCCAGGTGTTTGGTGATGGGGTGGCTTGGGTGGTGTCAGGGTTCTGTGCTCGCAGTGTAGGGTGGGTGGTGGGTGCAGGGCGAGGGAATGGTGCGGGCGTAGGGGTGGTGGCAGGTGGTGTGCAGTGCTGGAGCCGTGGTGGCGTGGTTGGGGGTGGATTTAGGGCCTTCAGGTTGGAAGTTTGTATTGGCAGCAGTGGTGGGGAGGCAGGAGCTGAGATGTGGGGTGTGGCGGGTGGTGTGTAGCATCAGAGGCGAGGTGAGGTGGTGTGAGGTGTGGATGGTGAAGGAACCGGTGGTGATGGGGAAATGCGGCCTTAGGTGTCATCCTTACGTTTGGTGACGGGGTGGCGTAGGTGGCGGCAAGGGGCTGTGCTTGTGGTGGAGTGGCTGGGGGTAGATTTGGGGCCCCCGGATCGGGTGGTCATATTGGCGGCGGTGGTGGGGTGGCGGGAGCTGACCGTGGGGATGGTGAGGTTGGGGGTGGGGTAGGAGAGGTGACCGAGGAAAAGGAGGTGGGTGAGGGTGAGGGGGAGGAGGGTGTGACAGAGCAGGTGTATGGGTTAGTCATGTTGGCGTGGAAGGTGAGTGGTGTGAAGTGTGTTGGGTGGGAAAGCGGGTGTGATAGGTGGGAGGCAGTAAGCGCGAGGAGATGGTTTTAGGAAGTAGGTTAGGGAAGGATAAGGTATGGGTTCTGGGGGGCCTGTTAAGGGGAAGGCAGGCCTTGTGTTGAGGAAGATAAAGTGGTGGGTGGGGGAGCAGGAAGATTAGGAGTAGGAGAGGTGGGAAGGTTAGGAATCGGGGAGGGTGAAACTGAAGATATCATGAGAGGAGAGTAAAATGAAACATTACGTTTCCCCCTGTCGTAGACTGAGGGGCGATGTTTTTGTGAGGTGGCCCCCATCAGTATGGGGAGGTGCGGGGGTGGTGTGAGGCGCCTTCTGTGCCGAGCTCTGTGTCTTTCTCATTGAGCTCTGTTTCCCTCAGACTCGGGTCAATTGGCGTACAAGGCGTCGTACTAGGCATCTTCGTCGTGTGGTGGGGAGGCTTGTAGGCAGCCTGGGGTAGTTGTTATGGTGCAATGTTGGCCGCTGCTTTGCCCAGTAGTGGTAACGTGACAGCTAGTTTCTGCCTGTCATCTTCAAATCCAATATCCAGCAATGGCTTACTTATTGATAGATATGTGTGGATGTGACACTGTTATGCGTAGAATTTGGGCAATTGCACGTGTGGTTTGGCACCATTTTGCCAATTTCCCTGTTTGCTCCTCTCGTGTATGCCTGGGTCAAGAACCACCGCTGTCCACCAGTGTTATGCTAGGTGTTTAAGGGGCGGCTTTCCATCCCCTAGAATGCCAAGAGTGTAGCTGGGTTCTCTTTCTAGACCGGAGCTTAGACAAATAAGAGAGGAACAGGGCATAAAAACACAGGGTGACAACCTTACATGTGTATTGACAAATTCTCTAACGTGGAACAGTAAGACTCGTACACAATATACTTATCAAAAGTAATACCTGGGCTGGTCGGTGGGTTTGGAGTATCGTGCAGGATACTAGATAGGCAGGAGTCTTAATTTGGGTCTTGGCAATACACCACTTTTACAGTTTCTGCACAAGAAGCCGTTTTCCATTAAGGAGGTGAAACACAGGTTTTATGAATTCTGGGGAATTTGTTCTGGCTCTGACTCTGACTCTGATTTTTACAATAGTAACGAAAGCTATGTCACCGTTTTCTGTCTTTGGATTTACACAGGATAGTTAGACACTGACACCGAGTTATTGTAGTAACACTGAGTGTTCACCTCTCGTTTTATACAAAATGATAATACATGATATCTGGTATTTTTACTTATTTCCTGTTTCACACTGTTCACTTATATCACAGTATTGGCCTCTCGTTGTCAGTCTGCAAAAGCCTTATATCACTGTCACTATTGGGGAATTTCACTGATCAAGCGAGGGGGAAAGGGGGCGGCCTGGGGACTCACAGTCATCTACCTGAAGTAGGAGTCCCACCAGGAGTCTCTTCATCCTGTGGCCATGGGACCACTCTCAGGGGAGTCATCTCTCGTCGAGGGCTTGGAGTGGGCGTGGTGAAAGGCCCCTCACTGTTGGGGCTGGGGACTGGGGTCTGGGCCTTGGGACTTGGGCCAAACAGGTCTTGTAAGCGCTTCCTCAGACACCTGGTGGAGGAAGGGCGTCGCCTCCATCGGAAAAGGGTGAGGTCTAACCCCGGAGACCTGGGGGTGCCCTCAGAGGTCCATGGACTGCGGTCTCCTTCTCGTGGAGGCGCCATCAGGTTGGGGCTGTGGCGTCACTCCCGGCCAGAGTCCATCAGGTGGAGGTCCTCCTTAGGGGCTGACTGGATGGTGAAGATTCCCGGGGATAACACCGGACCTCTCCACCAGTCCTTGGGGCAGAAGTCCACCTCCTGGAGGTTGCCTCAGTCTGGGAGAGCAGAGGGGAGGTCTGCGCTCCTGCCGGTAGGCAGGGCTGACTGCAGGTCACCCTAATATTGCGGAGTCACAGGGGACGAGGAGCTTTGGTGTCCCTCCCCGGCATGGGTATATGCTGTTGCTAGGTTCCCTTGGGCAACAGATGGAAGGCGGTTATGGGCCATCCCTTCGCTGTTGGTGTCGTTATGGACTGTCACCGGGGCCCGACTCCCTGACGGGAATGCAGATGAAGAGCGACTATGGGCCGTCGCCTGTCTGTTGGCGCGACTATGGACTGTCTCATGCCTTCTGGTGCGGCTATGGGACATCGCCAGTGTCGTGCCCTCTAGGGCAACTGTAGAAGGAGAGGGGGCACACCTGTCTTTCCCCAGTGCAGATATGGGCCATCGCTGGTTCTCCAGGGGGTGTAGGCAGCACCTGGCAGAGCGGCTATGGGCCGTCTCCTTATTGGCGGCCCAGCAATAGGCCGTGGCCTTTTTTGTGTGCGGATTTTGGCCGTCACTGGTGCCCAGCTATAGGCCGTGGCCCTTTGGTCAGAGCGGCTATGGGCCGTCTCCTTGTTGACGCGGCTATGGGCCGTCACTGGGGTGCTGCCTGGAGCTGTAGGGTCAGCTCCACCCCGATCTTGCCGAGGGCTAGCTCGCCCAAAAGGTAGTGCACTCAGACTGATGTGGTCTGGTCAGGTGTTTTCTGGGGAATAGGGGTGCGTGGCTAGACCAGACATCCTGTGTGCACCATCTACCCCTCTGTAGTCTCCTCCTGGGGGTGTAGTGGCGCCCTGCATTGTCATAGCCTGTATTTCAACTATAACTTAGACCATCAAGTATAAAGGTCAGGAAAAAACATATAAATTCCCTGTAAATGACGACTGTAAGAAAAACACGATAAAGATGCCTAAAGTAGATGCAGCAAGCACTAGTGCAATACCTTCTCCACAAAATTCCAGTAATACTCCATTTCCAGTGTATATTTGTCATAAAGACAATGAACTACCAAAACTCTCCAGTACTGAAAAAGACAAGATCAACATAAACACACTTATTGAACAATGTCAGCAGTATTTCATTAGGAGACACATTAAAGATAAGAAAGGAAAAATAGCTGTTTATTCAGCTAGAATAAATGAAGAACGACGCCCAGCTGGCAATTTGCTCAGGTCAGACAAGGTGTTGAGAGCTTCAACATTTGAGCAATTTATGACAGAAATTTTCAGGAAATTGTCCGTAAGCAAAAATTTCTTGGTGGTTTTAATCCCAGAATTACACAAAATTGTAGACTTACTCAGGTAAACACACTAGGCTCAGATCTAGGGGAGATTACAGCAGATATTTCCACTAATAACCCACCCAGTCCTGACCAATTTTCCACCACTGACTCCCCCCAATCCTGACCAATTTTGGATTTTTTTTTTTTTTAGCTCAAACCTCTGCTCTGGTGAGAAACATCGAAAATTAATAAAGAAATCACTCACCTGAGGTTTAAAATACTCGATACAGCTAGCAGTACTCCTTACCTTACTGGATTTTCTATCAGGCTGGCTCCAAAGAAAACGAGTTCTGTGGGAGGGTAACTATGCCACACCACTCATAAACGATATTTATTTATTTATTTGGTACGAATTTATATGCAGTACGAAAGCATATTGGTTTTCGCACAGTAATATAGGCAATATGAGCATTGTTTCACTCACTAACACATCAACATACCTGACCTTTTTTGGCGACATTACCTGATCAACATTTCTGACTGTTTCTTCCTCTAATGCTACGTGAACTTTGTCCTCCACATTGTCATCGATTGAGGTATCACTCTGGCCCTGAATGTCTTCATTGGCCAAGTCACTGATAACAAGTGAATTGCCGAGACAATGGCGTGCAGGGGGAGGGGAGGTCATGCGGGGTAAGGCATTGTCCCTGCCTGGCATCTTGTAGAGGAAGGTGTCCCGTGTATACGTACCAAAAATCATGCGCGAAAATTGAAAATTCTGCAAATTATGAACCCTGCAATTGTGCGACGTACTGCTACGTCAATGGGACTATCTATCTATCTATAGCCCGACGCCCTAATCCCGCAAAGGGTGGCTGCAGACAAAACGCCTCCAAGTCGCTCTGTCACCCACCATTTGACTACCCTCCCCCCAACTCACCCCCCCTCCCTCATATACCTCTCAACTCCATCCTTCACCTCATCCTCGGTCTACCTCTCCCTATCCCTCCCTCCACCTCACCTACATACACCCTCTTAGTCAGTCTTTCATTCTCCATTCTCTCCACATGTCCAAACCACCTCAGTGTATTTCTCCTAATCTTCTCAACTACATCCACATCCACCCTACAACGTTCCTTCACTTCTTCATTCGTCAACCTGTCCCTCCATGTCACTCCACATGCTCCTGTCAAGTAACTCATTTTCACTGCACTCACTCTTGACTTGTTCCCCTCTTGCAAAGTCCACGCCTCGCTTCCATACGTCAGGGTAGGGATCACAATACTATCATGCAGTGACTTCTTAACTTCCATACTCACCTCCCTATTTCTCATCACTGCTTTCAGTGAACGAACAACCTTCCTTCCCTGCTGTACCCTTTCACGCACTTCATCCCCCAAAGTTCCATCCTTATTCATCACACTACCCAAGTACTTGAATGCACTCACATTCTCCATATCCTCACCATCCAACCTCACTGTACATTCTGTGACTTCATTCCTCTCAAACACCATAACTTTACTTTTGTTTACATTAACTTTCAGTTTCCTCCTCCTACACAGTCCCAAATTCATTCACCAAACCTTGCAACTCCCATGCATCTTCACTCAACAATACTGTATCACCAGCAAACAGCAACACCGGGATCTTCCAAATCTCACCCTCATTCATTAGAGCCACCCCCACATCCACTGCCCTACCTTCCACCTCCTTTACAACCTCATCCATGTATATATTAAACAGCCATGGAGACATCACACAACCCTGTTTCAGTCCCACATTGAGATCAAAGAACTCACTCAACTCACCATCCACTCGCACCGTAGCCCTAGCTCCTTCGTACATACTCTTCACAGTACTCGACAATTTCCCCTCCACTCCGTATATTCTTAATACCTTCCACATACCTTGCCTATCTGTTCTATCATAAGCTTTCTCCAAGTCCATGAAGGCAGCATACACTTTCTTTCCCTTCTCTAGATACTTCTCCACTAAACATCTTAGAACAAATATCTGATCTACACACCCTTTTCCCTTCCTAAATCCCCCTTGTTCTTCTCCTCTGCGATATGCCTATCAACGAGTATTCTGCCATATATTTTACCTGTCACACTAAGAAGGCAAATATCCCTATGGTTACCACATACTTCTCTCTCCCTTTTTCCTTTGTATAAAGGAACAATTATACCTGATTTCCAGTCCTCTGGAACCCTTCCCTCTTCCCAAGCCAATCTACACAACTTCCATATCCACTCCACAACAATCTCACCCCCATACCTCAGCATTTCACCACACACTCCATCAACTCCTGGCGCCTTTCCCATCTTGATCTTCTTCATTGCTTCCACTACTTTCGCCCTACTGAACTCTTCCTCCCTTCTCTCATCTCTTCTTCTCCCAGTCATTCCCCAGCCACTTATACTCACACTGCTCTCACTCTCTACATTCAACAAATCCTCAAAGTGCTCCTTCCATCTCCTCAATTTCTCTCTCTTCTGCACCAGCAATCTATTATTCCTATCTTTCACTCCCCTACTATTTCCCCTTTCACACTGCCTTACTTTCTTTACCTCCTTCCAAAAATATTTCTTACTCTTCCTCCATTTCACACTCAGATTCCTCCCAAACTCTTCATCCACTTTCTTCTTACTCTCCGTCACCAGTCTCTTCACCACCCTTCTCCTGCTCACATATACCTCTCTCTTCTCTCTCTCATTTTCTCCCTTACCTCTACTCGTTAACCTTTCACTATATGCCTTCTTCTTTTGTTCCACAGCTCGTTTCACTCATCATTCCACCATGCTGTCCCTTGCACACCCCTGCATCTCCTCCTCACTCCACAAACCACCTCACATGCTGCACCTATCTCTTCCGTGAATATCTTACATACGTCTTCCACCCCCTCCATCTGCTCTAGCTCATACCTTCCCAATCTTTCCTCCACTATGCTCTAATACTCTGCCATTTTCTCACTATCTTGAAATTCTTCACTCGTCTTACAGGAGCTGTTTCCTCCTGTCTTCTCCTTCGTCTCCTAAACCATTTTCTTTGCAGCGTTACCTTGGCCATCAGTAAGTGATAGTCCGAGACTCCATTCCCCTACCCTCTCCACACTCGTGCATCCAACACTTGTCTTCTCATTCGCTCATCCACACACACGTAGTCTATCATTGCCTTTCGTTCAACAAGTTCACCATCCATCCTCCTCATTACTCTCCATGTATACCGATGGACCATCATATGCCGAAAGTAAATGTTGGCTATTGCCAACCCCTTACCAGCACAAATGTCCACCAAAACACTACCATTCCCATCTATTTCAGCTGGCACACGCCACTGACCAACCACTCCATCCACGCGTACATTCCCAACTTTCCCATTCATGTCTCCAATCAAAAGCACTCTCTCACTCTTAAATTTGTCCATACATGCTTCTACTCTCACCCAAAACTCACCTTTCACTCTTGCCACTCGGTCCTCTGCCGGAGCATACATACAAACAATCGCCCACCCTTGTATACCTACTTGCGTATACCTATAACAAAATGTTGTGACGTACCCATACATCGACGGGATGCCTCGGGTTAAGAAAACCTTGTTATCTAGCTTACAAAACTCAGACTGGGTCACAGATGATGATAATATATCACCAATGCATGTCGCTGACATCATTGGGTACATATCAGCCCTATGCCAATTTCCTGACAGGGTATAAAAAATTTCCAAAACCATCCCATATAATCCAAGGATGAGTTTACTTGATTTCATTTATGAGGTGGAATTAAACTACAGTAAAGCTGGCATGACTGACACATCACAGGCCAACAGGACAGGGATCAAAGTGACAGAAATCATCTATTTTTTCTATTGCCAGACGCCTCAATCCCGTTTGGGGTGGCCACAAACAAATCGCCTCCAAGTCGCCCTGTCCCCCGCCATTTCACTGCCCTGCTCCCAACTCACACCCCCCTCTCTCATATACCTCTCCACCCCATCCCTCCACCTCATCCTCGGCCTCCCCCTCCCTCTTCCCCCCTTCACCTCACTCACATACACTCTCTTCGTCAGTCTTTCACCCTCCATCCTCTCCACATGGCCAAACCACCTCAGTGTGTTCCTCATAACGCTTCCTATCACATCCACATCAACACCACAACGCTTCTTTATATCCTCATTCGTCAGCCTGTCTCTCAACGTGACTCCACAGGCTCCTCTTAAATAACTCATTTCCACTGCTCTCACTCTTGACTTGTGTCCTTCCAACAATGTCCAAGCTTCACTTCCGTACGTTAGAGTTGGCATCACAATACTGTCATGTAGTAACTTTTTCACTTCCATGCTCACTTCCCTGTTTCTTATCACTGCTTTCAAAGAACCAGCAACCTTTCTTCCCTGCTGAACCCTTTCAAGCACTTCACCCTCCAAACCTCCATCCTTACTCATCACACTACCCAAGTACTTAAACGTACTCACATTTTCCAATTCCTCACCATCCAACCTCGCTGTACATTCACTAACTTTACCTCTCTCAAAGACCATCACTTTACTCTTCCCTACATTCACCTTTAGATTCCGTTTCTTACACACTCTCTCAAACTCGTCCACCAAGCCTTGCAGCTCCCCTTCGTCTTCACTCAACAACACAGTATCATCTGCAAACAACAGTACAGGGAGTTTCCAAACACTATCCTCTCTCACCAGGGCCACTCCAACATCCACTACCCTACCTTGTACCTCTTTTATTACCCCATCCATGTACAAATTGAACAACCATGGAGACATGACACATCCCTGTTTCAAACCAACTTTCAAAGAGAAAAATTCACTTAGTTCACCATCCACACGCACTGCAGCCTTCGCACCATCATACATACTCTTCACAGCATTCAACAACTTCCCATCTACTCCATATATTCTTAACACTTTCCACAATCCTTGTCTATCCACCCTGTCATATGCTTTCTCCAAATCCATGAAAGCCGCATACAACTTCTTTCCCTTCTCTAGAAACTTTTCCAATAAAGATCTAAGAATGAATATCTGATCAAAACAACCTCTTCCCTTCCTAAAACCTCCCTGTTCTTCTCCAACTAATTTCTCTGTTCTTTCTCTAACTCTGTCTATAAGTATCCTACCATACACTTTTCCTATTATACTAAGAAGACAAATGCCCCTATGATTACCACACACTTCTTTTTCCCCTTTTCCTTTGTACAAGGGAATAATTATACCTGACTTCCAATCCTCCGGGACTCTACCTTCCTCCTAGGCCAGTCTACACATCTTCCACATCCATTCTACTACTATCTCTCCCCCATGCTTCAGCATTTCTCCACACACTCCATCAATTCCTGGGGCTTTCCCCGATTTAACTTTCGTCATTGCTTCCACAACTTCTATCCTACTGATTTCTTCCTGTCTTCTCACCTCCCTCCTTCTCCCAGCCATTCCCTAGCCACTGATACTCGCATTACTTCCATCCTCTACTTTCAACAATTCCTTAAATTGTTCTCTCCATCTGCTCACTTTTTCTCCCTTCTCCACTAGTAATCTACCATTTTTATCTTTCACTCCCCTGCTAACTTCACTTCCACCTTGTCTTACTCTTTTCACCTCTCTCCAGAACATTTTCTTACAGTCCCTCCACTTTACACTCAAATTCCTTCCAAATTCCTCATCCACTCTCTTCTTACTCTCTCTTACTAATCTTTTCACCTCTCTCTTTCTTTCCACATATAACTTTCTCTTCCGCCTCTCAACTTCTTCCATGCCCCTATTTCTCATCCATTCATTGTATGCTTTCTTCTTTTGTGCCACAGCCTGTTTCACCTCTTCAGTCCACCACGCTGTTCCTTGCACCCCCCTCCATCTTCTCTTCCTTCCACACACCATATCACATGCTGCACATATTTCTTCTGTAAATATCTTACATACACCTTCCACGTCTCCCATCTGTTCCAATTCATGTTTGCCCAATCGTTCCTCCACTTCTCTCTTATATTCTGCCTTTTTCTCATCCTCTCGTAACCTTTCCACTCTCCTTGCAACTACTCCTTCCTCTCGTCTTTCCCTTCTTCTATTCCTCCATCTTACTTGCATTCTAATTCTGGCCACCACCAAGTAGTGGTCAGAAAGTCCACTCCCCCAACCTCTATACACTCTTGCATCCTTTACACATCTTTGCATCCTTTCATCCACACACACATAATCAATCGCCTTCCTTTCATTCAGTTCACCACCCACCCTTCTCATCACTCGCCATGTATACCTGTGGATCATTTTATGCCTGAAGAGGGTATTGGCTATCTCCAACCCCCTCCCAGCACAAATGTCCACTAACGCACTCCCATTCTCATCTATCTCAGCAGGCACGCCCCACTCACCAACTATTCCATCCACCTTCACATTCCCAACTTTACCATTCATATCACCAATCAAAAACACTCTCTCATTCCTTCCAAACTTTTCCATGCACACTTCTACATTTGTCCAGAACTCTTCTCTCACTCTTCTAGCACGATCTTGCGTTGGTGCATACACACACACAATCGCCCACATTTGTATTCCAACTTTCAACTTTACCCACACAATCCTTGACCCAACTGATCCATACTGTCTTATGCTCTTCTTCCATCTTTTACTCACAACTATACATACTCCTTCCTTTGCCCTCTCATTCTCACCTTCTCCTGCACATATACTCCATCCATACTCCCATTCTCTCACAGTTTCTCCTCTCCATTTTGTTTCAGTTATTCCACATACATCCACTTTCGCACCCTCAAGCACCTGGACAATCTCTCTCTCTCTTTCACCTCATCATTCGCTCCCCTTACATTCCAAGTTCCAGAAATCATAGCAGGGATAAATAAGTCAAGTCCTGGCAATGACCAGAGAAAATCTCAACCAGTTCAGAAACACACAGTCAAGTTAGCTCAAGGACTCGTTCCTGCACACCAGGTAATAGGGCAGTACAAAAGTATAGCCGAAGTTCCAGTAGACATTGACTGGCACAAAGACAAGCAAATGGAAGATCACCTCATAGGTTCAACTCAAGTCACACTCTCTGTTACTATTGTGCAAATCCTGGTCACACAAAATCGGAATGTTACATTAAAACGAAAGAATACAGGCAAAAGACACAGGGGTTCGAAGCATATTGCAGACATCATAGGTCCTCCACTCACTGGACCTCAGATTGTAAAATGACAAAAATTGGTATCAATCTATATGTCTGGGAAAGGTCATACCGGCACAAAAGCTGACAACACATAAAACACCCAAATAAACAAATAGTCAACATAGGAAGTCTCTTTGGAAATGAAAGCATTTTGGTCTCTGCATTATGTGAAGAGGAAGAGATTTCATTATTTTTTAATTCAAGTTCACCAGTGAATTTAATAACACAAGATGAGTTAGAAAGAATTTTTAGAAATAGATGAAAAGTGATGTTTTTGGAAAACTCAGACTTAACCCTCCCAGGCACGTTGACGCGAATCGCGTTCTTTGTGGTTTGGCATATAAACGCACATAGACGCGAATTGCATTGTTAAGCAGAAAAAAAAATGCCCAAAATAATGTTTTTGGCTGATTTACATCAAATTTTGGTGTTCTAGTGGGTGTGTCTCTCTTCCAAGGTAAACACTTGGGAACACTGGGATTGCTCTGATGAGACAATGCGCAGCAGAAAAACCTCAATATCTCACAACCAGCCGGGTTCAAGGGTAGCACTGCTGTCGGTCGTCCCTTTAAATCTACCATTTTCCCCCTCCCACCTGAGGCAGAAGCCATTATTGAAATATTGTAACTGTACAGTGTTTTTTACTATACTGTGAAGTGACTGTGTTTATGGAACATAGATATATTGTTTGTAAAGCATTGGGGCACATTATCATCCATTAGGCCTAGAGGCAGAAGTCTGGTTTGTTATAACAGCGTTTCCACTCTGCTACACCCTACCCATAAATGATGTAAGTATTTTACCTTTATAGTGAATCCAATACTTATTTTTGTGAAACATATAGTACCTGGATTAGTGAAATAACTGACCTACCATAGCAGGCATAATGTACACCATAGAGATATGCCATAGTCACTAAGGGAACTTTCGGTCTCATATGCCATAAAGTCAGGAAGGGAATAATAGAGGAGGTTGGGATGGAATCATGTGATAGTGTTTTATATTGCATATGGTTTAGTGAGAAATATATGTATAAAATAGTGCAGCGATTGTTTGTCAAAAAATATTGCATGCAATGACTGACTCACTGTAGTGCAAACCTAGCACAAGTATCAGAGACAACAAATACGCCATGCAATCACTGACTTCAGTGAATAGGTATTGTACCAATCCCAGACATTGCTACATTTCATATGGTTTAACCCTTTCATACACAGGGGCCTGGTGGAGAATCTAACCACTCACACTCTTTCGACGCAGGATTCGTCCATACGAAATCCAACCTTTCGCATTCTTTTGACTCAGGATTCGTCCAAGTGAAATCACTCTTTCCACGTAGGCTGAGTCCAGCCATATAATTTGCTGTATTTTTTCACAACAATTTGTTGTTTGATCTTCCTAATGAGTGAAGAAAATCTAAAAGAAAAAAAAGGAATTACCATATTGTATCATTCTCTTATTTATTCAATGCTCATTTAACATAAACATTTTGGCAATGATTAAAAAATATTGTAGAGCATTTATTTGTGATCCATTTTGTAAAAAAATAACACTTCTAGCTATACTAGAACATTTTTTATGGCATATGGAATAACATTAGTCGTTCGTCACACCTGGTCGCTCTGAGTGAACTGTTTCCTATCATTTCGTTCTCGCCCACCCAGACTTCATGCTTCCCAAATTCCTCAATCAATGATTTGTGAGGCATCGAAAAATGATTACAATCATTTCATTCCCCTGCCCTAATTTTTAACTGTATTGTTATGAAACTGATACATGTTACAATTGAATAAATTATCTTCCTAATGAATGAAAAAAATAAATAATAAAGGATATAAAACACCATACTTTATCGTTCAGTAATGTATTCATTTACTCACTGACAAACGGTATATGCACACTATTTCACAGGTTGGGACAAAAAAATCAGTGTGAGTAGGCTACCGTATATATGTCAGTGAGTAAATAAATACATTACTGTACAATAAAGTATGGTGTTTTATAACCTTCATTTTTTTTTTTTCATTAGGAAGGTCATTTATTCATTTGTAACATGTATCAGTTTCATAACAATAGGTGAATGAAATGATTGTAATCATTTTTCGATGCTGCACTAATCTCTGAGTGAGGAATGTGGGAAGCATGAGGTCTGGGCGGGCGAGAATGAAATGATAGGGAATTGTTCACTCGGAGCGGCCAGGTGTGGTGAACGACTATTGTTATTCCGTATGCCATAAAAAAAATTCTAATATATCTAGAAGTGTAATTTTTTTACGAAATGGATCGCAGGTAAATGCTTTACAATATTCTATAATCATTGCCAAAATGTTTATAAGCCTGTAAGTTAGCCTTTATCATTCTTTTTCTGTGCCTGCCCTCCTCTCTTCCTATTTCTCCCATCTTTCCTGTTACTACTTATTGGTTTTCTTTCCGTTACAGGTGGCTTTACATTGAGTGACAAGCCAAATGGTTTCCTGTAAGCCAAGAAATCATTTACAATGCTGGGTGGTAACCATATAACCAAACCACACGTGCTCCCTACGTGTCAAGTGGGTTGGTGGAGGGTTAGTGCCCCTCCCTAGAAAACAAATAACTCAGAGTCAAATGGCCATCCCGTAAGGCATTATGGCGTCTGGCAATAGATAGATAGATAGATAGTAAATGGGCATTGAATAAATAAGTGAATGATACAATATGGTAATTCCTTTTTTTATAGATATTTTAGTTCATTAGGAAGCTCATTCATTAATTTATAACATAAACCAGTTTCAAAACAATACAATTAAAATAAGGGCGCAGGAATGAAATGATTGAAATCAGTTTCTGATATCCCTTGAATTGCTGAGTGAGGAGTGTGGGAAGCGTGAGGTCTGGGCTGACACGAGATTGTCACCCAGTACTTGGAAATGGTTGGATGCAGGTGGCGTCGAAAGAGTGCGAGAAGGTTAATGTGAAACATATAAAATAGTGCAGCGACTGTTCACCGAGAAATATTGCATGCATTGACTGACTTAGCAAAAACCTAGCACAAGGATCTGAGACAAGAAATACAGCAGACAGCCACATATATATACGTATGTCGTGCAGCAAATGTTCGTGAAGAAATCTATTGTATGCATCGCATGTTAGGCAAACGTAGCGCAAGAAGGAGAGACCAAAATACGCCACACACACACACACACCGAGGCACCGAGAGAGAGCAGACGCACGTCGACATCGCTCTAT
Organism: Coenobita brevimanus; assembly: GCF_032717465.1. Lineage (NCBI taxonomy): Eukaryota > Metazoa > Arthropoda > Malacostraca > Decapoda > Coenobitidae > Coenobita > Coenobita brevimanus. The sequence continues at coordinate 11,038,356 of NC_137039.1, forward strand.
ACCTGGCCAACTTGCCCAGCGGCATTACCTAAATAAGTATCTTTATATGAGTCAAGCTCTGTATAAGGTTAGACTAAATGGTGTTCTAATAAAAAAAAAAAGAAGAAGAAGAAGTTTTTAAGTAAGACTTAGTCAAACAGAAAAGTAAACAAGCAGCGCAAGAATGCGCACAATCAGCTGATCGTTGTTTCGTCTACAATCTGCCCCAGGGAATGCAAATACTATATGTGCCTTTAGTACTGCAAAATGACCACATACTTTAGTAAAGCAAATTTGGAAAAGAAAAGGGATAAAGGTAGAAAGCAGGATGATGATTTGTACCAAGAACTGGTTGAAATGGAGACTCACAACAAACTGGTTGACCGAGTACACAGGTTAGAGATGGCTTTTCAAAGTGAGATTGATGAAATTAAGAAACAGATGCACTTGCAAAAGGAAGAAATAGAAAAATTAGGAAAGGAATTCAACAAGAAAGACACAATCATAGATGAGCTAACAGTTGAAGTGGGTACACTTAGGAGGAAAATTAGTGAAATGGCAAGTACAGTAGTCAACCACGAGAGTATTATGGAAGAGTTCAAAAATGATACAGAGACAATTAGGCAAGTAAGCAGTCTGATAGATCAGAGCAGTGATATTGAGAAGATACCACAGGTGAATGAAGCTGTTCAAAGCTACAAAAATAATATGGAAAACACTTATGCTGAAATGGTGAAAGTAAAGAAAGACTTGGAAACAAGGGTGGAAGAAAAAAACATTTAAAAGGAAGTGAAAAGAATAATCCAAAACAATCCTAAGTTAGTCAGAGATTCAGTAGATATTAACAAATATACAGTAATCACTGATATAGAAGAGGAAGAAGTAAAAAACAAGATCTCAAGAGACAAAAAGGAGATGGCAAATGTAATGGGCATATTGAAAGAAGTATCAGAGGAAATCTGTAGTAAAGACATAGAGGAACTCAAAAGGTTAGGGAAATACGAGAAAAGCAAGTCAAGACCTCTGAAGGTAACCTTCCAGAGTGTAAACACCGTGGAAGAGATACTAAAAAATGCAAAGAATCTTATGGAAAAAGAGGAGTTCAAAAATGTATGGCTAAAAAGATGCCTAACACAAAAGGAACTGGAATTACTGAAAGAGAAGAGGGAGGAAGGAAAAACAAAAAATGAGGGAAGATCAGAGGAGAAGTATACATTTTTTTACAAAGTAATTGGAATGCAGGTACGAAAGTGGTACATAAACAGGAGGGAATAAAAAGGAGGAAGATAGTAGAATAAAGTCATGAGAAGTAAATAAACAAGATGATTAAGTTGATGTACTCAAATGTGGATGGAATGGTATCTAAGTTATTAGAGATGAATGATTATGTCAGAGAAAATGAACCACATATAATATGCCTAACTGAAACAAAACACCAAGGATATCGAATGACATCCTAAACTAAGAGGAATATAATATACGGAGAAGAGATAGGAACTTAATAAAAGGAGGAGGAATTATAATATTAACTTAGAAGAATTGAAAAGTCAAAGAAATAGAATTAGATATACCCTCACAAGTAGAACTGATTGCAGTAGAGATAAGTACATCTGAAGGGAAAGTAATTGTAGCCAATTTGTACATGCCACCCAGATGAAACACATGGGAAAGAGACGAATATGAGGACCTGGTGGAGAGTACAATTCAGAGTTTAAGAGCATTACTACATAAAATGGAAGAGAAATCGAAAAGAATTATACTAACTGGAGATTTTAATACAAATATAAATTGGAATACTCTAGATATAATAAGCTCAGAAAGCTGTTGGAACCAAAAGCTCCTGGATCTTGTGCAAGAGTTTTTCCTAACGCAACATGTAAGGGAAAGCACCAGAAAAAGAGGACTCGATGTGCCCTCAATGCTAGATCTCATATTTACTAGGGAAGAAAACGATATTGACAATTTAATATATCACCCTCCATTCGGCAAAAGCGATCATGCAGTACTAAATTGCAATTTCAGGATTGCATATGACATAGATAACAGCAATGAAAGTTACAAAAAGAGACTAAACTATAAAAAGGGAAAGTATCATGACCTAAAGAAGTTCTTCTTAGAAATTGCTTCGGAAAAGGAGCTTAGAGGACAAGATTTAAATGCTATACTGTATATGAAAAATTCTGTGAACTTTATGAAATAGGAGTCCAGAAGTACATCCCAAAGCACAAAGAAGCAGAAAAGAAAATAAAGAAATGGTTCAATACAGAATTTAAAAAATAAAAAGAAAAAAGAGATTTGTTGTGGAATAGATACAGAAGACACAATAGTGAAAGGCATATAATAATTACAAACAGGGAAGAAACGATTATACAAGAATGAGGAGGGAAGCCCAAAATCAGTTTGAGGAGGATATCATAAATAAAAGTAGTGATCAACCAAAGCTATTTTACAGCTACATCAGAAGCAAAACCAAAATAAAAGATAAAATACAATCCATTACGGACGATGGAATCACCTATACACAACAGAAAGATATTTGTGAAGCACTAAACAAGAATTTCCAATCAGTTTTTAGAGAGGAAAAAAATTTTGAGGGATTATGTGGGACATGCATGTCCACACATACTACCAGATATACAAACATCAGAAAAAGAAATACAGGAGGAGCTAAGTAAATTAGACAAAGGAAATGCAAATGGTCCTTATGAAATTTCATGTTGGGTACTACGTGAATGTGCAAAGGAGTTAAGTAAACCATTATTTTTAATTTTCAAGAAATCCTTGAGTCAAGGTAAACTACCTGATATTTGGAAGAAAGCAAACATTGTTCCCTTATTCAAGAAAGGGAATAGACAAAATCCACTTAACTACCGACCGGTATCACTAACCAGTGTTGTAAGCAAGGTATTAGAAAAGCTTATAAGAAAAGCTTGGGTAAAACACCTAGAAGAACACAGTATGATAACAGAAAGACAGTTTGGTTTCAGAAAAGGAAAATCATGTGTTACTAATCTGTTGAGCTACTATGACAGAGTAACAGACACATTACAGGAAAGAGAAGGATGAGTGGACAGTATCTATTTAGATTTCAAGAAAGCATTTGACACAGTACCACACCAAAGACTTTTATGGAAACTGTACCATCAAGGAGGAATTCGAGGGAATCTGTATTGTTGGATGCAAGATTTTCTCATGAAAAGAAAAATGAGAGCAGTACTAAGAGGAAATTACTCATCATGGAGAGAAGTGACTAGTGGAGTACCACAGGGCTCAGTGCTGGCACCAATCATGTTTTTACTGTATATTAATGATATAGACAGTAACACTGGAAATGAAAGCTATCTAAATATGTTTGCAGGTGATGCAAAAATACAAAGGAGAATTACTAACACAGACTCTTGTAAAGAGCTACAAGAAGAATTAAATAAACTTCATGAATGGAGTAATACATGGCAAATGGAATTCAATGTGGACAAGTGTCATGTAATCAAGTTTGGTAAAAGTGGAAAAAGACCTGATTGGGATTATACATTAGGAAATAAAACCATATACACATCAGAAAGAGACAAGGACGTAGGTGTGATTGTCAATAACAGACTATCTCCGGCTGACCACATCAGTGAATGCAGTAGGCCTAGGTACGGAACATGTATACACTGCTTGCCAATATGAGAATAGCGTTTACATACATAAATGAAGACATGCTAAGAAAGATAATAACATCATTCATTAGACCAACCCTGGAGTATGCATCAGTAGTCTGGAGTCCTCATCTCAAAAAATACATAGACAAGATTGAAAAAGTTCAGAGGGCCGCTACAAGATGGGTACCAAGCTTAAGGGATTTAAGCTACGAAGAAAGGCTAAATAAGCTGAATCTACCAACACTACAGAAGAGAAGGAAAAGAGGTGACATGATTATGCTATATAAATGCATATCAGGGAAGGAGAAAATAAACATAAATGATTACTTAACGTATGGGGAAGCATCAGCAAGAGGACACTGCAAAAAACTGCATAAAAAGAGAGGTGATAAAGACGTAAGGAAATTTAGTTTCCCAAATAGAGCAACTGATCAGTGGAATGCACTGCCGAATGAAATAGTGTGTGCCAAAACAATTCACAAATTTAAGGATATGTACGATAAATATGGTTTACGACACGGGACAGTATGAGCTTGACTCATTCCTGTAAAGATACAATTAGGTAAGAACACAGACACACAGACACACACACACACACACACACACACACACACACACACACACACACAAACACACACACACACACACACACACACACACACAAACACACACACACACACACACACACACACACACACACACACTACATAACTCCTCATCTTGTTGAGATGCTGGCAGGGCCTTGAAGGTCCTGCCAGCATCTCAACACCTCTGGAGGAAGTGAGTTATCCGTATTTTGTTGATTTGTATATTGACCAATTTCTATATTTCTATTTTTTTTTCACACAAATAAGCATTTTTTTTTTACATATACACATATGAGATGGAGGAAAATTCAGCTTCAGTATCAGTACCTAACAAAAAGACTATGATCTGTCTATCTTATGAAGCGTGTTTGGGCATTGTCCTTCTTGGGAATTTCCTTGGCCGCCTCTCTGCCAAACGTGTACACCACCCTGTCTCATGTCAGCAATTTACTATTTCTAAATGAAGTTTATTTACAGTATATAGATATTTAATTCTCTAACAAGGCTATATAGTGTTACAAATATCTGTTTTTTTTTTTTAATGATAACAATGACTTTTTATAAATACCACAACACTTGGCACCGTTGCTTTCCAACGTTGCCACACTTGTAAGGGTAGAGTGACCGTGTTAATCCAGGTCATTTCCACTGTGGCCGCCACCTGAGATGGTTGCTCTTACTCCTGCTACTCGCTCTCGTGTGCTCCACAGTAGAGAAAAAGAATTTATTTACAACATAAATAAGTATTTTTTTAGAAGAGAAGGCAAAAGAGGACCTATAATTGTTCCCTGAAAAGCTGTTGCCCGAACAGCAAAAGCCACGAACGTGAGCGAAGCAACAGTCAGACGAATCTGCTCTTCCTTCAATCAAGCTTGCGTTACACAACAGAGAACAGCCAGTATTCTCCTCGTGGGGAAAACCTCTATTAAAAAAACACAAAGAAAAACGCGCCTTGACTTTTACCTCAAAGATGGTGTGGAAATAAGTCAAAATTATAAAGAACAAATAAAACATCATACTTTAAGGAAATATCACATTCATAAGAAAAACATAATGTTGACAGACAGATGGTAACAGAGAGAGAGGAGGGAAAGGGAATGGAGATAAGGGGGATAGGCAGATAGCGAGGAAGGGAGGTTGAAGAGGCCGGAGATAAGGGAGAAAAGGCAAGACAGAGGGAGGGAGGGAGGGAACGTGGTGGAAATTGAATAGGAGTGCAACAAGACAGTCAGGAGGCTTTTCCTCAACCTCAAAGGTGGTGTGGAAAATAAATCAAAATTATAAACCACAAATAAAACATCATACTTTCAGGAGAAAATCACAGTCATAATAAAAAATAATGTTGGAGAGAGATAGACAAACAGACAGACAGACAGAAAGAAGCAGAGAGTAGGGGGAAAGGGCATGGAGAAAGGGAATGAATAAGAGTGCAACAAGACAGAAAGTCAGTCAAGAGGCTTTTCCTCAAATTCTAATAATTTATAAAACCGTATAGACTTTTTATAGAAATAAATCTACAAAAAATGCAATTTCTATATGCAGTGAGAGAGAGAGAGAGAGAGAGAGATTGGTGTGCTGGGAGGGAGAGTTGTCATTTGCGCCTTGTCTCTAGTTCAATTAAGTTGCCCAGTACAAAGTATGGCAACACTGTGGGACGGGGACTCCTTGAGAGGAACAATGCCCAAACGCTCCCCATAGAATAGACAGACCATAGTGGTCGAGCTTCTGAGAGCACTGTCAAAAAGCTTATGATATTGTATGTGTATACTTTGAGTAAAAAAAAAAAAATAATGAAACCTAACGAGCGAAAATATGTAGGTGTGGGTGATGCAGGGAAAGAGAGTGTTTTTATCTCCCTTGTGGGCGAGGAGGAGTATTCTGCATTTGTCGTCCATTTACTCGAAAATTGTTGGACTTATCGATTTCCTGTAAGAACCATGATAAGGATCAGTGAATTCTACATATGTACGTGACCAAAATATAAGCCTTTGAGACCATATTTTTAAAGGTAAAAGTGGGGGAAAAGAGTGTTTTTTTTCTCGCTTGTGGTAAAACTGCAGCATTCAGAGGAGAATTCTATGTTTGTCTTCCTTTTGCTAGAAAAATGTATTGGATGTATCAATCTCCTGTAAGAATCATGATAAAGATCAGTGAATTCAACGTATGTACATGACCAAAATATAAGCCTTTGAGAGCATTTTTTTTAGGTAAAGGAGGGGGAAGGGTGTTTTTTTTCTTCTCGCATGCGATAAAATCATGCAGCGCTCGGAGGAGTATTCTACATTTGTCGTCCATTTGCTCAGAAAGTATTGGACGTATTGATTTCCCGTAAGAACCATGATAAAGATCAGTGAATTCTACAGTACATATGTACAGGACATAACAATGTAATATCTCTGATGAAAAGTCGTTGTTACATAGGCGGGAATATAACTGTTATTGTGCATGCATGACAAAAGTGCAGCACAGCCGTGAGTACCCAGTAGTTTTTTACTGTTTACTCGAAAACTATGAGGCATATCAAAAATCAGCAGGTACCATGAGAAAGCCCATGAAATTCTACACAAGAATATGAAATAAAAACATAACGTGTGCGAGAAACCTTTTGCGGTAGAGTTCCCTGAACAAAAATCTTTTTTTCTTTTTTATGGCTTTCAGTTTCTGGCTATTTTCTCGAAAACTACAAATCGTATCAAAACCGAATGTTCTTGTTAGAAAGATGATTAATTTCTCTATCAAAACTTCTGATAACATTTTTCTGTATGATGGAAAACATTCGGATTATAATGTTGGGAAGTGAGATTGATGTTCTGGAATTTTTATTCTTACCGGCCTACTGTACTTTTACTCGTTTTTTTTTTTTTTTTTTTGCTTAGCTAGAACAATCATCGGCGAATAGGATGATGTAGGTTTCATGGCAATATTTAGAGGTTTGGGTGGCGAAAATAAGGAGAGAATACGTGTTTTCAGCGTTGCGTGGGTGGGCTGGTGGGGGGGGAGGATAAAATCATGTATTGCAAAACTTATAAAACTTATCCGTGCGTGTGAGGGTTAAATTTATACACAGTGGATGGTAAAGAAATACCAGTTAGCGGTACGATTGGTTTAACATAAAATTCACAGAGATAACAAAATCATTCACTACCACCTTTTACGTAGTAGAAATTTTATCAGTTAGAAGAAATATGTGCTTGGACTAAATACAATGAGAACACAAAATATAATATTCATGCCACATTTCAATGGAATTCATTATGACAGCAAATTCATAGAGAAAATTTCATCTGATAATACAATCAGCAATTATAGGAAAACTAGCATCACAAGAACGATTACACACAAACCCAAAATGGGGGAGTCTGACGTACACCTTCTCCAAGAAAATGAGCACGTAGACCAGCTGTCACAGGCCAACATCCACTCCTTACTCACTAACTCACAATGCAACCTTGACTCACGCACCCGCCCAGCCAGCAACCACCAAAATGATTCATGCAAGTTACGATTAAGAGTAAATTGAGAAATTGTAATGTCATTGCATTAGAAGAGATGGTTAGAGTAAATGGCCTTTTGATAGAAAGTGCCCCATGCTGGATGAATGACAAGGGTAAGACTAATGTCACTTTAGCTAACTCCATGAATGGAAATGTGAGGATTAAGAAAGGAACCTATATTTGTAGGTAAGAGATTTGCCCAGCTCCTATACGCGAAGTGATAGTAGTGAGAGCATCAAGCAGAGTAAACTCGTCAGACAGTGAGTGCATAAAGGAGAATTTGATTCACTCAGGACAATTTAATGAAAAAAATGATCCCTTAGATTTATTTGAGAAACATCAACAAACGGTAACATTACCTGGAGAACAATTAGGGTGTACTAACCTGATTACACACAAGAGTAATGTACACCCAGACACACAACCAATATATATATCGGCTTATAGAGTTGCGCATTCACAACGCACCCTGGCAAATAAATTTGTTGAGGAAATGCTAAAACTAGGTATTACTGAACCATCTGTCTCCCTGTGGAATGCCTCATTTTTTTCATGCCCAAACAAAACGGAGGAATGCGTATGATAGTTTACTGTAAATTAAATCAGCACACACTCCCTGACCAGTTTCCTATGCCATTGTTAAGCGACGTCTTACAAAATACTGGACCAGAAAATAATGGATTTTCCACAATCAATTTGCTCAACGGCTATCACGAAATTAGCCTTGAGCAAGAATCACGCAAATACATCGCTTTCTCCACGAATACAGGGCATTACCAATATAAACGAATGCCAATGGGGTTGAGAACACCACCAGGCACGTTCCAACAATTAATGAATTACATTTTGTCAGGAATGCTGGGAAAAGGAATATTTGTGTATCTAGATGACATTATTATAGCTACTCAAACTATAGATGAACATCTACAGAAATTAGACCAGCTTCTACGAAAGCTTGCTGATGCTGGCTTAAAAATTAAGCTGTCTCAAAGGCAAATTTTGCTTTTAAGGAAATAAAATTCTTAGGCCACAGACTAGATGCCCAAGGCATTCACACATCTGAGGACAAAATACAGGCAGCAAGGGATTTTCCAGAACCAACCAATATAGACGAAGTAAGACAATTTGGGGGGCTAGTGGGATATTACCGCCCCTTTATTAACCAATTCTCTCATATAGCACAACTGCTATTCATTTTACTAAAAAAGGATGCTGTATTCTAGTGGGAAGAGGAAGAAAAACTAGCATTTAATGAATTAAAAGATAAACTTACTTGTGCACCTTCATTGGCCTATCCTAACTTCACAAAACCATTCATAATTTGCACAGATGCCTCCCGCGAAGGTTTAGGTGCCGTATTGATGCAAGAGGATAAATGAGGTAAATACCAACCCATTGCTTTTGCCAGTAGACAAATAAAAGGAGCAGAGAAAAATTACTGTACAACAGACTTAGAAGCCCTAGCGGTAATACTTGCTCTACAAAAATTTCGTGACCTCGTGTACGGATACGAAATTCACCTATACACATATCACAAGCCTCTCGTGGGCATGATCCAAGAAAAACTCCTCTCTGGGAGGAGAGCACGATGGAAATGTAAAATCCAGAATTACAATTGAAATATTCACTACATAAAAGGTAAAGTGAATGTGGCAGCAGATGCCTTATCATGAAATCCATTGGCCAGTGTTGGTACAATAAGTCCACGGGAATCACTCTCCAACAATGATGAAACGATCCTCACGAATCAAGAAATTTCACAGGCACAAAGAGGGGACCCTGTATGGTCTAAAGTAATATATCATCTCGAGTCAGGCGATGATTTAATATTACCTAAGTTACAGGTACCACTCAAACAATTCACAGTGGTAAACAATGCCTTATATAGGGTAAATCCTGGACAAACATTATACAAAAATATTAGGCAGTTAGTCATTCCTAGTACAATGATACCTCACATTTTAGGATAATACACGATAATTCAAATGCAGGGCATCCTGGCAAGGACAGGACAGTCAGGCAGGCCTGGATGTCATATTATTGGCCAATGCTACACAAAGACATACATTATCACATAGATAAATGCGAGTCATGTGTGAAATATAAAGGTTACACGTTATCACCTGCACCTATAGGAAAATATCCTGTACCTAGACAACCGTGGGGCATTGTCGCGGTTGATTTTCTTAAATTACCCTTAACTACCATTCACAAAGAATATCTTTTCGTTGCTACTGATCATTTCTCATGATAAGTGCTCTTGATTCCAATTAACGATAAAACAGCAGAAACAGTCACATGGGTATTCACTGATGGTGCGATTCATCACACCAAAGGTGCTAATAAGTAACAATGTTGGTGAATTTAACTCCGAAATTTGGAAAAAAAAATATGTAAACAATACAGTACAATATGTAGCAGCCGTGGCTCAGTGGATTAGAGAGCTCCGCTCAGACCGAAGGGTCGGGGGATCGAATCCACCCAAGGGTCATTGGTAGACATCAAGAAGGGCATCCGGTCATAAAATGCTACACGCTCCAGTCCAAAGTCCTCTACCCAGGGGCAACGCCTTAGCCCTTCGGGGATACCTGGCGTTAAAAAAAAAAAAAAATGTAAACACTACAATATAAAGAAGGTTAATATCTTGGCCTACCATCGAGCTTCCAATGGATTGGTGGAAAGGCAGAATAAAAAAAATATTAGATGTACAATGGCACATTCTCAATGAAAATTACACAAACTGGGATGACTGGATCCCCAGAGTTGAAGCATCACTAAATTGTGCAGTTAATAAATCAATAGGAGATACATCTTATTTCATCATTTATGGGTCAGACAAACGTCTCCCTTAAGAGACATTAGAAGGTGAGCAAATTCCCGTACATAATTATGACGAGTATGCTAAACTATGCTTACGCGAATTTCAAGAAATACACACATAGTTAAAGAAACAGTTAACGATGTCCAAAGAAGAAATGGCAGAATCATTTAAAAAGAAGGCAAAAGAATCAAACATCAACATAGGTGATATTGTATATGGCCTCATTCACATTGTTAGGACTCCATATTATAAATACAATTAATTATAGAAAACACAATAGATAGATAGATAGATAGATAGACAGACTGATAGAAGCAGCAAGTCAGAGGTATTGTGTCTGCGAGAATCGAGCAATGCTAAACATGCTTACACACTCTAACTCAAGGAATGCTTTATAGGCACACGACAGCGCCTAGTGACCATACACACACATACATACATACTCACACACAGGTTTCTAGAACAATCCAACAACAGTGTAACACACGTGACACGACCCCTGCTACACCAGAATTTAGGAGGCAGAGCTGAGAAGGAGACAGGCCATAGAACCGACAGGTAGTAGGGAGAAGGAGCCTAGCAACATGGGCGAGAGAGAGAGAAAGAGAGAGAGAGAGAGAGAGAGGGAGGTTAGCTCGCGGGACTCTATACTTCACTTGTGTGTGAGAGACTTTGTTAATATTTCCAAGACAAATAAAAATAGTCCCATACTCATCTTTACCTCTCCTGTCATTGCATGACAAAAGGGAACGAAGATTATCTACTTACAAAACTACTCAAGTATAACAACCGCTCGTCCACGAGTATAGTATATGTATAACTGATCTACAAAACATCACTATAAGAACCTTACAAAGTTATTGTAAGATGTGGTGGCAGCGAACATATGAACCTCGTCTATGAATCAACAGTGAATTCCTACAAAATACAAGCTACAAGCCTACGAGTCTACAAGTCTACAAGCCTATGAGTCTACAAGCCTACGAGTCAACGAGTGTACAGTTGAGTCTGCATTATCAAGATTGAAAACAAAAATTACCTCTCACAACCAACAACTCACAACCAGCTCCTGACAGTATTCTCTCCAACCCCCTCTCTGTCTGCCCGATCATCACGTTGATGTAGTTTAACAAAATATTGATACAATCAATCTTCCAATTTCTATGACGAACCAATGAACTACAACCATCTACAATCAACTACAAGTAACAACTCTACGAGTCATCTGTATAATCTTCTACACGCACCTACAAGTAGCGGCAGTCTTCATCCCACAACGAGTAAATCACAAGAGAAAAGGACGGAGAATACATTGAGAGAGAAAAACAAAACAAACAAACGAATAGTGAGACACGACTCACAACTCACAACCACCAGACCTCACCCTCCTCTCTCTGCTACCTCCACCCAACCTCCACTGCTGACGCAGGAGTGAAGAGGTCAAGACAACGAAGCAAATACCAAGTCCATATTCACAACCCTTCTTACTTACTCATCTTCACTCAAGTTACTCATCGCTACTCTGTTACACACCACAGCTACCAATGTAAGATGTTGACGTCATCATGAGTGCTTGCTGAGACGACGCCACGTCAATCAACTCATCACCTGCACCATCACTAACACCATTCCCACCACGGTAAAAACTAGTGAGTTACATATACTTCATTTATACAATACACAGTGATAGACAAAAAACTTCTGCACAAACATATAAAACATGCTATATAATTACAACTTACATACACATACTTCAGTTAACTGCATAATTCAATCACTAAATAATCACCAACAATAAATATTCTACACTAATTCATTTATTATAACATTTATTTACTACCAACGAGTGTTACCATTTATACCTACATAAAATACGTGTTTCATACATACAGCTGTACATTATTACATCCACAAAGTAATAAAGAAAATATACCATCACAGTTACTCACTGAGCGATTAAAAGAACTGTATTAAACATTAATTAATTAAAGCTACCTTGTGGAAACAGATAAATTAAGTTACAAGGAAAACCAGAAAAAAAAAAATGGCCAACACAAATGACGTTAGCAAGAATGAACATCTTCAACACAATCGTGAAGACAAAGATTTCCACACAGTGCTGACACATATATTGCCCACGATAGGTACAAGTGATCAACAAGTCAGTGTATATAGTTAATAATGTATATAGTGTATATATATTTTTTATATAAAATAAAAAAAAAATATGGGGCTATATAATATCATTTTCAGTAATATCTGTGCAATATAAACTAAACCTTAAAAAAGGGTCCCAAGGGAATTAACCAGCAATTATGCAACCTCAAACAACACCGAAAAAGCGTAGACAAACGAAGAAAAACAAACATAGAAAATCAACACATACAAAAAGAAAGAAAAGAAAAAGAAATACAGTAAGATCACATAACAAACAAATGAAAATAAGCGTGTTACTGCAAATGCCAAAATACCACATAAACTCCTCCTATAAGTGAAACAAAAAGCAAATTAGTGTTCTCCACAAGCGAGTGGCATGGCACATCATCACATAAACTCCTTCTATAAGTGAAATAAAAAAGCAAATTGTTGTCTCCACATACTAGTGGCATGGCACATCATCTCGACCGCAGCACGACCGGATTCAGTGTCAGGACTGCAATTATTACAATTATGTAACTACAAACGATATGTAACTACTGTACAAACAATATGTAACAATTATGTAACAGTTGCATTAACAAGATGTAACTTCATTGTAACTTTACAGTTATAAGGCCAACACAACTATGTAACAGTTGCATTAACAAAATGTAACTACAATTATAAGGTCAACACAAACATGTAACAGTTGCATTAACAAAATGTAACTACAGTTATAAGGCCAACACAATTATGTAACAGTTGCATTAACAACTGTAACTACAATTATAAAGCCAACACAATTATATAACAGTTGCTTTAACAAAATGTAACTACAATTATAAGGCCAACACAATTATATAACGGTTACATTAACAAAATGTAACTACAGTTATAAGGCCAACACAATTATGCAGTACTAGAATATTATGTAAATTCATTCAATATTACCACAATTCTGTATTACCAAAATCATCACACAAGTTAGGTGAAATATTAGACATTACTAAAGGGATAACTCAATATGTAATGTAATAACCTAGCAGTATTACCATTGCACAATTATATGTGTATGTCTGTTATACATACACATCTTACAAAATGTCATACAACAACCATTGCATTTATTCAAATATGTATACAACCTGTTTAAAATATAATATTACTAGATCATTGCAATTTACCTTGAATATTATATGTATACAATATTATAATCAATATTATGTACTAATAGATTAGCATATGTCAATGATAATTACTGTCGGAGGACCTCCAGCGGCGTGACCGAGCAATGTTAGGACTCCATATTATAAATACAATTAATTATAGAAAACATGATAGATAGATAGATAGATAGACAGACAGATAGAAGCAGCAAGTGAGAGGTATTGTGTCTGCAAGAATCGAGCAGTGCTAAACATGCTTACACACTCTAACTCAAGGAATGCTTTATAGGCACACGACAGTGCCTAGTGACCATACACACACATACACAAATACTCACACACAGGTTTCTAGAACATTCCAACAACAGTGTAACACACGTGACACGACCCCTGCTACACCAGAATTTAGGAAGCTGAGAAGGAGACAGGTCATAGAATCGACAGGTAGTAGGGAGAAGGAGACTAGAAACATGGGTGAGAGGGTGGAAGAGAGAGAGAGAGACATGGAGGTTAGCTTGCGGGACTATATACTTCACTTGTGTGTGAGACTTTGTTAATATTTCCAAGACAAATAAAAATAGTCCCATACTCATTTTTACCTCTCCTGTCATTGCATGACAAAAGGGAATGAAGATTATCTACTTACAAAACTACTCAAGTATAACAACCGCTCGTCCACGAGTATAATATATGTATAACTGATCTACAAAACATCACTACAAGAACTTACAAAGTTATTGTAAGAACATTAGAAACAACAAACTGTCACCAAAATTAGAAGGTCCATACAGGGTAATTAAGAGAAGAGATAATAAGGTAGTGATTAAGTCACTATCGAGTGACACCTATAAAACACCAGACACGACCGAAAACCCTAATACACATGGTGAAACTAAGCCTGAAGCTATTCCCTCCTTCAACAACTTCGGAGCAGCCAACGTTTACCTGTTCCTGCGCAGTAGTAACGACTGAGATAATCATCTCAACCATTTATTGACATAGGCTTTTTTTTTTTAAATTATTATTTATGCCTATATAACCTAAAACACAGCATGTAATAATGTTCCTAAAATGTCAATAATTAGTTCAGTGACACAAACAAGGTACATATTAACATTTTTCTAGTATTCTCATAACATGTAATACGAATTAATTCATGTGGTGAATCTTGCAACCCTCTTGCTAGCTTGCGAAGGCTCGAAATTATTTCCCTCCTTCGACAACTCCGAAGCAGCCGATGTTTACCTGTTCCCGCACAGTAGCGACGGGAGAATGGGTATCACCAAGAGAGAATGTTATAAAAATTCTTGAAATAAATAAAAACAATTGAAGTCTCTTAACCTTTTTATTATATTAACCCTTTAACCGCGGGTGTCATCCCAGAATGACATTGCAAAAACTGGACCAAACCGCAGGTGTCATTCTGGAATGTTTGTGAATATTTTGAATACTGCGCGTTTTTTCCGCGCGCCAATTGTTTCAAGGGAGAGTAGCTATTAACTTCTTTCACTCCAGCCGACCCCCACCTCCCTCCTCCCACCCCTCGGGCCCCCACCTCCCATCCCCCAGGCCTCCCACCCCACCCCGGACCAAACACGCATCAGTATCTGTCCAGCTGTGTGAGTGACAACACCACTGATGTGGCAGTGAAGTGTGGGCAATTACAGTGCCTTTTACCTGCCTCAGTGAACACAGAGTGGGTGTTTATCATATGTGCAGTGTTCATATATGTTTATAGTATTATTATCAGAATGAGGTTGGCATTTGGTAATGGCGTGTGAGCGAAAAATAGTGATTTTAGATCGCTTACTTTTAATGGCACTGCCCATCCAGTGATAGTCAACGAAATCATGAAACCTACATCACTGCAAAGCCGAAGGTTAGTACTTTTTAATGGTACCTTATTTTTCACTCTAGATTTATTCTGTGCAGAGTTATAAAGGTTTAAAAGTTTGTTTACATTTTGGCTGGAACCCCCACGGGGGGAGCCAGTTGGGTCAAAACAATGCCCGCAGTTAAAGGGTTAATCGATAGACTAATTTTCAAAGTATGATTTACTGTAAAAAAGTGGTTTATAACAGTTAATAAAGCCACATAAGTAGACATTCCGATAGCCATTACTAAATTATTTTTAGTGTTCAGATCACATATTTCTTGGAAACGAAATGCCCGTAGTCATTTAAACCTGCCCCGTACCCACGACGTACAATGCACATCACAACTATTTTTCACGCTCAGTCCCCACAACATATGATGTACGTTTTGCTATTGCAAGGTCCGTCGTTCTCACGTTTGTCAAATTTTGCGCGTGATTTTTGGTACGTATACACGGGACACCTTCCTCTACTACATCTTAGTACATTTTAGTACATTACTGATACTGTGTGTGCTTGAGATAATACTAGGCTCACCATAATAATAAGGCCTGTAAATATGCGATATGACACTCACTATAATAGTAAGGCCTGTGGTGGAAACTGGCATAATGTTAGTGGAAAAGTATAATGTAAGTTGAAAAACAATGTAAGTTGAAAAAACATAGTGCAAGAATTCGGCAATTTTCATGTGTCCGTGAATGAAACAATGCTTATATCGTCTATATTCTTGTGTGAAAACCAATATATTCTTGTACTACATGTAAATTTGTACCAAGTTAATAAATATATACATATTTTGAGTGGTTTCCAATAGTTACCCTGCCATTGAAAATGCGACAGTAGCAGCATGGCTACAGAAAATACATTAGATCAGGTGTTCAGAGGGTCACCTGTCTAGACCATTTTTAACCTCAGGTGAGCATTTTCTTGATGATTTTCCATTGTTTCTCACCAAAAGCGGAGGTTTGAGCCAAACAAAAAAAAAGTTAAAAATTCTTTGGGTTTTGGGGGTGGGTTTTGTAATAAATTAGTCGGCACGGGGCGGGTTAATGAGCTAATGATTGTTTGGGCCGGTCGCAAAACGATTTTATTAACTATTGCACATAAAAAATGTGAAAAATCACTCGCCGAACTTCTATTTAACCGAAATCGCCGACCGAGGTTGAATGGGAAGGCGAAGTTTACAATAGCAAAGGTTTTGCAGTGTGCCAGATACTAGACGTGACTTGCATATGTATTCTGTAGTTTTTCAGTCTCTTTCTGTAATTTTAATTGGACTGGATACCACGATTTTTCCTGAAAATTCAAATTGTTGATACTGCTGAGTAGGTGATTGCATACTTTTGTATAATTTTGCTAATTTCAAATATAATTCAGGCAGTGTTTTGATTACTTGCGACTATAAAGATCTGTCATCACTGCTGCAAAAAATTCACGGCCAGTATATGTTTAGTATAACTTTCAAAATGCCTATATATATAAGTGCAGCCAGATTGTGATTCTGCATCGCAGAAACCAGATGAACGTGCTCGTGGATGGTGTAAATTTCCAAAGAGGACGGATGGGATGTTACAGTGTTCGTCTTGTTTTGGTAGCATCAGTATCTTATCTTCATCAAGGTGTTTTCAGTTAAAGAAAAAGTATGAGTATTTCCAAAGACCATAAGTATTATGAGAGCAGAGATTAAAGAAACACAAATTTACAATCAAACTAATATTTATTGCCTAATGCAGTTAAAATATATGATTGTCCCTGAACTGAGATAATCATCTCAACCATTTATTGACATAGGCCTTTTTTTTATTATTATTATTTATGCCTATATAACCAAAAACACAGCATGTAAAAATGTTCCTGAAATGTCAATAATTAGTTCAGTGACACAAACAAGATACATATTAATGTTTTTCTAGTATTCCCATAACATGTAATACGAATTAATGAGAGCGTTCACACTACTGGAGAAATGCCAGCTGTCACCGATATTTTAATTTTTCAGATGGAAAAAAATCACATGTCGGGCAATGATTGACTGGCCTTTTTCATCCATCTTATGTATTTTAAAAATATGTAAATATTCTATTTCTTCTCTATAAAACAGAGCTTTGTCAATGCAGCATGAAAAAATATAGTAATATAAAAAATATTTCACAGCTGTTGCAGCCTGGTTTATGCATGCATAGAAATATATATGTATATCTTTAACCAACAATAATAGTTTCATACTAACACATTAAACTCCCTGAGTGTAAGAATAAAACTTATTTCATTTCAAGAAAGCATGTCGATATTTAGTTGCTGCCTCCGGTACAACAAGTTTTCCAAGCAAACCAAAACAGCTGTGTCTTTACATGCACTGTGATCTACTCCACCAGCAAGCTTGCTTCGTGTGTCTGGCAGCACTTGGGTTCGATATGTTGTAACATTTTAGAGTCTAATAAATATTGAACTATGGATAGACCATATATGCCATTTTTTGTACAAGTCACATTATACACGGATGTCATTATTCATACGCGTTTCTTGCTTCTAACAGTCCAAAAACAGTCTTATTGGCAGATACTGTCCTAACCTTCTTAGGGAAGAATATATAAGTATACGAATTTTTCGGCAATATTTTGGGTGAAATAGCACAAGTAAGAGTAATATACATTTTTTAAAAGGTATTTGCTAACCATTATCGTAAATATCGATCAAAAAAAGAACACTGAAGTTTAACTAAGGCCCTTTTAGCCCGTCAAAATGAAAATGAGACAGTTTCTGCGTGTGTCTGGCAGATTTTCCACTCAGCGTGAACGCTCCCATTCATCTGGCAAATCTTGCAACCCTCTTGCTAGTTTGCGAAGGCTCGAAATTAATTCCCTCCTTCAACAACTCTGAAGCAGCCGACATTTACCTGTTTCCGCTCAGTAGCGACGGGAGAACGGGTATCACCAAGAGAGAATGTTATTTTATAAAAATTCTTCTTGAAATAAATAAAAACAATTGAAGTCTCTTAACGTCTTCATTATATTAATCGATAGTTAAACTAATTTCCAAAGTATGATTTATTGTAATAAAGTGGCTTATAACAGTTAATAAAGCCATGTAGGCACAGACATCCCGACAGTCAATACTGAATTATTTTTAGTGTTCAGACCGCATATTTCTTGGAAACGAAATGCCCGTAGTTGTTTAACGAGCTAATGATTGTTTGGGACGGTCGCAAAACGATTTTATTAACTATTGCACATTAAAAAAAAAAAAAAAAAAAAAGTGAGAAATCACTCGCTGAACCTCCATTAAACCGAAATTGCTGACCGAGATTGGATGGGAAGGTGAAGTTTACAATAGCAAAGGCTTTGCTGTGTGCCAGATACGAGGTAAACATGCACAGGAAAATACATTTTGTGATTTAAAATCAGTATAAACAATATGCAAAAATAAGATAAAAAAAACAAAACAATCTATATCACAATATGATCTAAATGGTTAGTTTGATGGGGTGACTGGACACCCCGGGGGGGGGGGGAAGTGCCCCTCTCTCTCACTACAGCAGAGGCAGGACTAAACCAATCCACATGCTCCCTTCCCTCACTGAATTAGAAGAGTACTGGAATGGAGAGAAATATTCGAATTACCGGCTAGGAAATATGAGCTTTTAAAAAAATTTGGGATGCCAAAACACCCCACCTGACTAACGAAGGGTCAAAAGGGCATTGGTATACACACAAAAGACATACAGTTGGGTCTATAAAACCGTCAGAGTTGACTATGAAGGTCGTCCGTGGCTCTGTGGTAAGGTGCACATATCTGATGTGTTTGAGACGGGTTCGAGCCCCACACCAGACAGTTAATAAAATTTGTTTCATTTCAGGCATTCCATCACTTGGCAGCAATAAGAGCCTGCACAAACTGGAAAAAAATGCCATCGCTCGCCAGATAACTTAATGTAAAATGCAAAAGTGGGGTCACCTTGAATTTCCCTTTGTAATACAATTTTTGTGTTATTTTACTGAAAATAGGATATTTTTTTATTTATCTACATATAATACTGAGGAAAAAATGGCTTCTTTATCAATATTAATAGAAATGGAAGGTTGCGTCCATCTCAGTTTAGGGACAGTCAACATGCTATTATTATGTTGCCTGAGTATTGATCACAGTCATTTTTTTAGGTGGTGAATGTACATCTTTAAGGAAAAATTGTAAATGAGTATAAAGAAATTGTATCTTACATAAGAAATGAAGGAAATATGGTACTTAAACAATCGAAGATCGTATGAACCCACTGAGCTTATTTGGAGGCGCTTTCTTGTGGGTAGCGTGGCGCAAGTTGTGGCCCCCCAGGGGCCAAGGGCGGCGCTGATGGGGTGTATACACCACGCCTGATTCCCACGCCTTTCGAAACTACCCGTTGATTCCGGGAAATATGTGTCATGGTCCACTGCGCGAGTAAAATATGTGGAAAAATATACTGCAGCAGAAATGAGACGTTTTCTCAAAGCAAGAGGAATATCACGCCTTTAAAAATTCGGGTCGGCTGATCTCGGCCCCGTAAGATGTCGGCCGTACAATTCTTACTATTATTAAGTGTATAATGGATAGGATAATGTCAGGATTTGCCAGATGAAAGATTACGATCTTTGGAACTGTATGATATATTTTCCCAACAACTGAGATTCATAACACCTGGTAAAAATGTGCTGAATGCAAAAACTCACAATAAGCTTTCACGCTTTTTAGTAAACTCCATGGAGAGCTTTTCAGCGTCAATCTCATTTAGAGCATCAGTGAAATATCAACGATGAATATAATACTGGTATAATGCTTTAAGCATGAATAATAATCCCGATAGAAATTTTTTTAGAGGAAGGTATACCAGCTCTGAGTGGGTAGTGACCCCACGCAATTTAGTGATCAGGCGAACATTGGCAACTTTCAGGAGTTTGTGGAGGCTCCTATTCGGGACAGATGGAGATACTGAGCTGGCAACATAGTGTGTATTCATACAGTAGATGTATGTAACTTGGCCAAGAAACTCCACTCAGTAAATCAGCTGTCAGATGTATGGACTGAATGGTAGGCATTCAGAGGACAAAGGTCCGAATGCTGATTTTTTTTATTTATTTATTTATTTATTTTTTTGTAAACAAATATCAGACAGTTAATTTAATTTGTGTCACTTCAGGCATTCCATGACTTGGCAGGTATTCGGGACATGAGGAGATACTGAGCTGGCAACATAGTGTGTATTCATACATGTAACTCTAATCAGTAAATTAGCTGTCAGATGTATGGACTGAACGGTAGGCGTTCAGAGGACAAAGGTTCGAATGCTGATTTTTTTTTTTTTTCTTTAAGAAACATCTAAAGGCTAAATGTTTACAATGTTATTCCCTCAAAGGAAGAAAAAGTCAATTTCGAGCTATCCAGACACGCTTACTTGTAAACTGGCCCGATTACTGACACCCGATTGAGGCACGATTAAGGCTTCTATCATTGGCCCATTACGAATCAGTGTATTGTGCCGATACATCCCGGGTGCAAACGGAAAAGTCGGACCAACATCTGAAGCCAGAGTTTACATCATTGGTCCGATATATTAAAGGTCAGAGTGCCAGCACTGGAACATTACTGGCCCATGAATTTTATGTTTGCTGGGTAATATGTGGGTGTATTTAGTGGGTGTATTTAGTGGGTGTATTGGTGGGTGTATTTAGTGGATGTATTGGTGGGTGTATGTAGTGGATGTATTTAGTGTATGTAGTTAGTGTGTATTTAGTGAGTGTATGTAGTGTGTATATTTAGTGGGTGTATTTAGTGGGTGTATTAAGTGTGTGTATTTAGTGTGTGTATTTAATGTGTGCATTTAGTGTGTGTATTTACTGGGTATATTTAGTGGGTGTATTTAGTG
Organism: Coenobita brevimanus; assembly: GCF_032717465.1. NCBI lineage: Eukaryota > Metazoa > Arthropoda > Malacostraca > Decapoda > Coenobitidae > Coenobita > Coenobita brevimanus. The sequence goes on from NC_137039.1 coordinate 11,059,959, forward strand.
TATGTATTTAGTGGGTGTATTTAGTGTGTATTTAGTGGGTGTATTTAGGGGGTGTATTTAGTGGGTGTAGTATTCCTTAACATTCTTTTGTCAGTAATTTATTTCGCGTATAATTTCCACATAATCTTCCAACAGAAGAATCACTAACGAAATGGGGGGTTACGGATAAGATACACAAGAGTTGTCTATTTATTTTTATTAGTTTTTTCTATCCTTCCTTCATACGATTTTTTTTTTCGAAAGGGAAATAAAAATCATGGTTAAAATTGCCCCCTCAATGCTTGGAATGATTCTAAACTTGAAAAAAGTAGTAGTGGTAGTAGTAGTGGTAATGGTAGTAGTAGTAATAGTAGTTGTAGTAGTAGTAGTATGCTAATAGTAGTAGTAGTAGCCAGTGCTGGGCAGGTGCACAAACACTTAAGCAAAGTGCAATTGCGCACCGTTGCGCTCCAGTGAATATTGTTTGTGCATTGTGCACTGCACAAGGCCATGTGCAATATTGCGCTTGCACACATGAAAAGGAAGATGCGCAAGCACAAATTTAGTTGCGCTTGCACAATTAAATTTGCACTTGCGCACTTGTCCTGTGGATTGCGCACTGCGCAATCCAAGGGACACGTGGTCTTGGGAGCTTCCCGTATGTCTGGACAAGGGATGGGGCAGGCTCGGGTGGGTCGCGAGGGTTCTGCTGGGGGGAGACAGGAGGGACGGAGGGTAGTAGCATTTCTTAAAAGGCTTGAACAGAAATAATGTATTTTAATATTTTTTAAATTATTATTATTAGTAAATAATGATAAATTAAAGATACATTATTTATTAAGAGCTCCATATGTAATTCATTACAAAAATAATTAAAACATTATTTAAATCAAATATCTACAGCCTAATAATTTATTAGGCTGTGGATATTTGATTTAAATAATATGTTTTAATGATTTTTGTAAGGAATTACACATGCTATTGTATATCTATACTGAATTATTAAATTATACGTCTTGCGAAAATGCAGATAAAAGTAAAACTGGCAACATCACAGCCTTTGTTTCCCTGTCCCTCCGCTTCACAGCCCGCTCACTCCTCTGTTTGAACTTCGAGTGAAAAAGTTACTACATGACAGTACTGTGATACCAACTCTAATGTATGGAAGTGAAGCTTGGACCTTGTTGGAGGGACACAAGTCAAGAGTGAGAGTTGTGGAAGTAAATGAGTTATTTGAGAGAAGCCTGTGGAGTTACGTGGAGAGACAAACTGACAAATGAGGAAGTGAAGGAGCTTTGTGGTGTGGATGTGGATGTGATAGGAAGCGTTAGGAGAAACACACTGAGGTGGTTTGCCATGTGGAGAGGATGGAGAGTGAGAGACTAACGAGGAGAGTGTATGTGAGGTGGAGGGGGGGAGAGGGAGGGGGAGGCCAAGGATGAGATGGAGGAATGGAATGGAGAAGTATATGAAAGAGGGGTGTGTGTGCTGGGAGCAGGGCGATGTGGAGGCGATTTGTTGCTTGTTTGTGGCCAGTGGCCACTCCTTATGGGATTAAGGCATCTGGCAATAGATAGATAGACAGAATAATAATAGATAAAAGTAAGTAAGTATGCTACTTTATTTAAATATCTCAATATTTTACAGTAATTCCCATAAATATATGCAAATAGTTTGCGTTAGCACATAGCGACATTGAGCAAGCTAAATATTAGATTGTGCACTTGTGCAAATTACATATAATAGAAAATAATAATAAATAAAAGTAAGTCTCTATTTTATTTAAGTATCTCAATATTTTACAGTAATTCCCACAAATATATGCAAATGGTTTGCGCTTGTGCTTTGTGATGTTGCGCAAGCTAAATATTTGTCAGATTGCGCACTTGCACATGCACAAGGTAGTGAACTGTGGATTGCACATTGCACTTGCGCAAGGCCTTTCTTTGTTTGCGCTACCCACCACTGGTAGCAGCAGATGCTGATGGTAGTAGTAGTAGTAGTAGCAGTAGTAGTAGTAGTAGTAGCAAAGAGTATAGAGAAAGATAAGAGGGGACAGTCGCACCATCCCCGCGTAACTCTGGGTGACAGTGGCGCCCCAAGCGGCGGGAGCGGAAACAGAGCTGGAGAATGTAAACATCATGCTGGGCAGTCAGTTCTGTGCTGCTATTCACTGCAGAAATTCTAGGCAAAAAAGGCTAGGATTACCTTTTTTTCGATTCTCAAAGGACAAGGAAAGGTGAGTGATATATTGACAGTCACATCTTAACTAAGTTCACACTGATGAAATTATCAGAAATATTGATGTGGTTGGTTATTCTCTCATTGTTGCTTTGGTATTTAATTCACCGTGACTTATCTAGACACTATAAGTAGTTACTGAGCTTTGTTCTAGGGTATCAGGCTCTTTTTATGTTGCTCATGCTATGTAATTTTTCAGTAACCTATAGACTACTATGGTTACTGAGTGTTGTTAATTTAGAGGCCGAGGAGATGGGTCCACAATTCGAGGAGGGCAGATCTCCTGGGGAGAACATTCGTGTCTCCGTACAGAAGTTGTGTTTTTTGTGCTGAGCACTTCGAAGACAACCAAATCATGAACTCGGACATAAAAAAGTGAATATGCGGTTCCTGATTTAGTCTAAAAGCAAGCTTTTATGAGCCAGCTACATTTGTTTCACGTGTTTTTATCAGTCTTTATCAGCCAGCTACATATGTCTCATGCTTTTATCAGCCAGTTGCATTTGTCTCACATGCGTTTTATCAGCCAGTTACATCTGTTTCACATGCTTTTTTCAGCCAACTTTTTATCACCCAGCTACATTTGTCTCACATGCTAACCCAGCTACATTTGTCTCACATGCTTTTATCACCCAGCCACATTTGTCTAACATGCTTTTATCACCCAGCCACATTTGTCTAACATGCTTTTATCACCCATCTACATTTTTCTCACCTGCTTTTATCAGCCAGCTACATTTGTCTCACACGCTTTCTTCAGCCAGCTTTTATATCAAATCACCAAATCACACCAGATCATGCCAAATATCACAAAATCATACCAAATCATACCAGATCATACCAAATCATACCAGATCATACCAAATCATACAAAATCATACCAGATCATACCAAATCATACAAAATCATACCAGATCATACCAAATCACACCAAATCATACCAGACCAGACCAAATCATACCAAATCACACCAGATCATACCAGATCATACCAAATCATACCATTTTTTTTTTTTATATAAATAACAGAACGGAGGAAGGAAAAACAAATGATTAAAAAAAAATAATCCATACACCAGATTACTGGTGTCCTCTGTTCATAAAATATCTGTAACAGTTAGACTTGAACAGTTGTGGGTTGAAATTTGGAAGGAAACAACTCTGGGGAAGCGAGTTCTAGAGAGATGCAGTTCAGGGAATGAAAGAATTCTGATAGGCAGAAGTTCTGCAATGTGGGTGAGTGACATTCCAGTCATGAGAGCTACCAGATGCCAGGGAAGCACGAGGAAAGGCATGGAGAGGTGGCACCATGGACGCAACTTCGTCTGAGCACTTGCCAAAAAAATATCTGTAAAATAATGCAAGGGAGGCAACATTCCTTCTTACTTGCAGGGGAGGTAGTTTATATGTAATGGCAGGGTTGTTAATGATTCTAACAGCTTTGTTCTGAATTTTGTCTAGTTGTCTTAATGCAACCTCTCCACAACCATTCCACAAGGGTGAGCAATATTCAAGCTGAGAGCGCACATGACTCTTATAAATTATAGCTAACTGCTCATTGGCGAAGAAGTTACGGACTCTGTACAATAATCCAAGTTTCTTTGAGGCGGTTTTAGCAAGTGATCTGACATGAGAGGTCCAGCTGAAGGCACTGATAAGTGAGACGCCAAGAGTTTGAATACTTTTGGAGATGGGAATATTAGTAGCACTGAAGGTAATGTACGAATCTGGCAATATTTGTCTATTAGTAAACTGTATATATTTAGTTTTACTAGCATTAAAAGAGACAAGGTTGTTTTGTCCCCATTCACTGATTGTAGATAGATCTTGATTTATGGAGATGGCTGTGCTGAGTTGAGAGGTGGAGATATTAGACTTTGTAAATGGATGTCTGAGTGTGAATGAACTATGTAGTGTCGAGTCATCTGCATATGAGTGGATGGGATTGTGGGTGACAGATAAGAGATCATTAATATGAATCAGAAATAGGGTTGGCGCCAGAACTGATCTCTGTGACACGCCGGCATTAATTGAGTGGAAATTGGAATATACATCATCTACTTTTACTCTTATTTTCCTGTCACCAAGATATGAAGAAATCAAAGGAACAAAAGAAGTTAGTCCATAGCAAGAGAGTTTGGACAGCAGGGAACGGTGCCACACTCTGTTGAAAGCTTTAGCGATATCAAGAGCTACTGCATGAGTTTCTCCAAAAAGATCAATTGAGGGATGGTATGAATTAAGAGATTGAGTATGTCAATGGTGGATCTTTCGTGGCGAAAACCATATTGTCTATCACTAATTAAGTTGTTGGATTCAAGATGTTTAACAATGTGCTTATTAATCAAAGTTTTAAATATCTTACCATGAGAAGATGTGACAGCTATTGGTCTGTAATTGGAGGGGTCGGACGAACTTCCTTTCTCCGGAACTGGGTAGATATTGGCTTCTTTCCATGAATTTGGGAATAAAGAAGTACGTATGCATAGTTTGAATAATTTAGCTAGGACAGAGGCAAGTTCAGGGGAACACTTTTTCAAAACAATTGGCGGAATTCCATCTGGGCCTGGAGCTTTGTTGGTAGGTAAATTGTCTAGGATGGATTTTACGTATCTTGTCTGTGTTTTAAGTGGGGCAATTTCGGGAGAATCAAGTTCCAGTACTGGGCGTTCTGGCTGGTATCGTCTATGGTAGAGTTTCTGGCAAAGGTACTGGCAAAGATATCTGCTTTCCCACGTGGGTCATTTGTAATGTCGCCATCTGAAGATTTTAGTGGGGGAATGGAAGATGACTTGTTAAATTATTATTGAAAGAATTAAGAGTTGACCAGAATATTCTATTGTCATTAGGGTTGTTAAGTAGTTTTGATGCTTGCTTTTGAAGAAAGTTTGATTTAGATAGATTTAATACAGCTTTTGCATGATTTCTAGCAATTTTAAATTGGGAGAGTGATTCAGATGTTTTTGATTTTAAGTAAGAGTTATATGCTAATGACTTTTGGGCTGTTGCTCTAGCACAGTTGCCATCAAACCATTTTGGAGAGTTCGATCTTTTAGTGAACTGTTAACTTGGTAAGAATAAATCCATACCAGCTAGTATTAAGTCACAAATGTGGGACTGGGTAGAATTTGGATCACTAGAGAAGAAAGACTGCCATGGAACATCAGCAAGATAATTTCTGAATCCATCCCAGTCTGCCCTATCAAAGTGCCATCGGGTCACCCTGACAGGTTCAGAACGGGGAGGTGTGGGAGGGTTAACTAATGAGGCTTTGATGAGACTGTGGTCAGAGGATCCAAGTGGTGACAGTACCTCTATCCTATATTGATCTGGATTATTTGTCAAGAATGAATCCAAGAGATGGGCATTATGGTCAGGATTATCAGGTATTCTGGTTGGTTGCTTTACCAACTGGGTGAGATTAAATGTTTCCGCAAACAGCTCGCACTCTAGACCAGCGTCGTCAGTCCGGGCAGAATGCGATAACCATTGAACATTGTGTATGTTAAAATCACCCAAAATGGTAATTTCGGTCCCAAGGGCAGGGTCAAGGTTACTCAACTGAGTGGATATGGAATCAAATACACTGGGTTCCGAAGAAGCATTGGGGGAACGATAAACCACACCAATATATTTGGTAATGTTTTGGCAATTTAATTTATCACACCAGATCATATCAAATCATACCAGATCATACCAAATGATACCAAACTGAGACGATAGCAAACTTAGTCATGCCAGGAGATCCAACACACTATTAGATAAATTGGAAAAGATGTAGATTTATGGATGTTAGAGGAGAGTGGAGTCTTGGGAAGCCTGCAGACTGTATGAATCATAACTCTGACCACACTTGCTGCAGCCCAGTTATGTTCCTCCGCCCCTCCCCTCGCGTTTCCCTGATTAGGTTTCTGCCCTCCTGCTTTCTGTGTGCTGCTTTCCTGTCTGCTTGATTATGTTTCTGCATTCCTGCTTTCTATGTGCTGCTTTCCTCTCTGCTGCATTCCTGTCTGCTTGATTTTGTTTCTTCTGCTTTTCTACTTTTTTCGCGTCTATTTGTTTGTTTCTGCTTGTCTGCTTCTGTTTTCGCGTCTGCTTGATTATGCTTCCGCTTTTCTGCTTCTGTTTTCTCGTCTGCCTGATTATATCCCTGTTTTTTTGCTTTTCTGCCTCTGTTTTTACGTCTGCTTGATTATGTTTCTTCTTTTCTGCTTTTCTGCTTGTTTCCTCGTCTACTTGACTATGCTTCTACTTTCTGCTTTTGTTTTTTGTCTGCTTGTTTGTTTCTGCTTTTCTGCTTCTGTTTTCGGGTCTGCTTGATTATTTCCTGCTTATCTGCTTTCTGTGTGCTGCTTTCCTGTCTGCTTGCTTCTGTTTCTTCTGTTCTGCTTTTCTACTTCTGTATTCATGTCTGCTTGATTATCTTTCAGTTTTTCTGCTTCTGTCTTTGCGTCTGCTTGATTATGCCATGTATCCAACCACCCAGCGCTCTCTACTGTCCGTCCTCTCCAACGCTGCAAACGCTGGCTTGTTTAAAATGTACTTTAAAATTCCCTATACCCTTTTTACTCTAACTTGGCCTAAAATTGCCATCACTTCATCTTTAATGCTGAGTTGCAACAATAAACTTACACAAGAATACGAATCTAGTGACGAAGAGGTGCGCAGTGGGAAGGATGTAAAGCCATAGCATTTCCTTATCTGTCACTCACACACACCACAAAGCCAGTCAGGAGACAGGACGTGTGTGCTGGGCAATCCCCAGGTCCTGTCCTCCCCACTTACTGTTTTTTAATCAGCCCATACCCCACTGACCGGGCTAATGTATGGCCCGGCCTGCACTATATGTGCAGGGAATCTTTTAACGAACGAACTTATCTGTCACTGAGCCACTTAAAATAAGCTGCAAAAGGACGAAAATCTGGGCCAGTTTAAGATGAAAAGAGTATAGTTTCTTTGCTTCCTGGCGATAAGGATGAGGAGAACAAGGTTGGAAAAAGGCCCGGGGAATAGATACTGGTCTCTCTCTCTCTCTCTCTCTCTCTCTCTCTCACACACACACACACACACACACACACACACACACACACACACAGATAGATAGATAGATAGAATTTTATTGACCACAGCTACAAATGATCATACACATTATTTTAAAGATTGGTCCAGTAAAAGTACATATATAATAATACAATGAAATACTAAAAACAAATTACAACACCCTAAAGGGAATTCTTAGATAACACAGCGGCACGACAGTGAAAAGCACTGACTACACCTGCCTTTGTAACTCCAAGTAAATATAATGATACAAACCCTCACATCAGAAACAACGCCCACCCTGGATTTCATATCAACTTCAAAGAAAAATCAGACACAAATGCTCAAAGTATATAAAACACGTACTCCTTAACTTAAAGTAATATGAACAGTGACCTTTATGTACCCAGGAATAACATATGCTTTATTTATTTACTTCCTTCCTTCAAACATTTATGTTTTATACTTTATAAGTATCCAAGATCTTGAAAATTATAGTACATCTTTGAACATCATCATATCTATTAGAAAATATATCTGTGATAGTTGAAAAATTATAAACGTCTCTCATGTGTTGCGTCATAGCACATTCTTGTACCACATGAATCTCATTTTGTATCTCACCACACTCACATACCCTCTCCTCTACTGGCAGCCTTCCACGTCCCCTTCTGTTCCATCGGCCCACCTCTATTGCTAGAGAATGTGCTGACACTCGGAACCGCGTAAAAGCAACGCGATAGTGTTCACTTACATAGTTATTCTCTCTGTATACTGAATGGACATTTAATTCTGGGTTTATTTCCATATATGTTTTACGTTTGGAAGACTCTGAGTTGGAAATTATGGCCTTCAGGTCCCGAAATCCTTCAGCCATATCATCCCTTTCATTATGTAATAAATTGTTAATGTATGTATGGGTCTGGTATTGATTGTTCATAACAGTATTAATGACTAAAACTAATGGGTCATCATCCATTCCTTGCCTCTCATTCCACATCTTACGAAAAAACTTTCTTTGCTTGCATTTAACTAAGGACTGTAACTGAAGATAACCAGATTCTACATAACACAAGTCATTACACGTAGTTAACCTAACATTTAAAAGACTTTTTAAAGACCAATTATACAACCTCACAACCGGTCTCAGGTCCGCACCCAGCCAAGACTCACATCCATATAAAATAGCCGACACCAAACAAGCATCAAACACACGCTTCTTAACAAAAAAAGGAATGTCATTATTTTTCCTTAAAAATGAAATGAATTTGATGACATGAGTCATTTTGGCGTCTGCGTGAGCCCTGACCGATGACGAAACTGAGCCGTCAGCCGTAAATGGTGAACCAAGATACATATACTGAGTACACTGTTCTACCACCAGACCCTCTACCCGCAAATCTTCCTTATCCTCAGGCGTACCATGCATTACAAAAATTTTTGTTTTTTCTCCGTTCACTTTCATACCATACTCATAGCAATATTGCATCATCAATGACAACTTATTAATCATCCCACTGCGCGAAGTGGAGAGCAGCACAGTATCATCCATCTGCATTAAAATATGTAGCCACCTCAAGAATCCGTCATCACCACAATGATCTTTTATCAGTTTAATCAAATCGTTCACGTATAATATAAAAAACAAACAAGATGTAGGGGATCCCTGACGAACTCCCAGTGTGGCAGCAAACATGGCAGTACCAATAATGCTCTCAGTAACATTATATACAGCACCAATAGCACCCAACATAACCATACCACATCCAAGACGCTTTAAAATTCTTATTAGAATATGTCTTTGTACCCGGTCATAAGCCTTACTAAAATCAACGAATGTTACAAATAACTTTTTCTTTTTCTTTCTAGCTAAATCTGTTAGGAGGCATAATGTCACTATGTGCTCCACACAGCCACGACCCCTTTGTGCTCCTGCTTGTTCACGATACGGCTTAAACCACATCTCCAAACGGGAGCACAACACCATATCATAGAGTTTGGAGATGCTATCTATTATACTTATGCCTCTATAATTCTTAACATCGTTTCTATTCCCTTTCTTAAAAATAGTAATCAACTTGGCCATAGTCCAAAGTGCAGGATATGTTGCGTTAGAGAATATCACATTAAACATATTAACAATAAGCATTATCCACTGGGCAGGCAACAGCTTAAAAATCCCTGGTGCAATGCCATCTGGCCCACAAGCTTTTTCTGCTTTGAGCTTACTAATTTGTGCATTAACCTCTGCAGGGGAGATGGGGTTATCTAACACAGGTATTGTTACATTGCTATGTCGGCATTTATCAAGATTATCTATATCAATATTCATTAACTCTTCATAGTAGCCACGAAATTCTTTATCAGAGGGTCTATTATTAGCCTGTAATTCATCATTTAAGTCTCCCTTCCAACTGATTGCCTGCCACACCCGTCTATCATCCCTGTCCTGCATCAGCCTCTCCCAGCGGGATAAGCTACTATCACCACCACCACCACCGAGAACGCCCACAGCGCTTCGGCTAGCTCTTGCACATTCGTACAAAGCATCAGCAATATTATGAGCAAGATTATCTATATTATGTTCATCCTCGCAATTGGGAACATCAAGAAATTGTACTTTATTTCGAAACATATCCAAATCTATTGTTGAAAACTTAATGGACTGCGAGCCACCGAACTACTCTCCCTGACATTTAACAGCGATGCATGACCTCCAAGGTGACATGCACGGCGGTATAGGGAGTCTACACTAGTAACTGGGATATTTACCTCAATGCTAACGTGAGCATGATCCGATGGCAAACATTCCATATTATGCACACACAAGGATTTAATATCATCAACCAATCCACACGATACCACACACACATCCAACTCTGACACCCAACTACCTTCTTTACGAAAAGTCAGATCACCTTTAAAATGATTAGTCGTCGTCTTTAGGTTATTTAGTACCAACATCTTGTTGTCTATGCAAATCGTAGATAGTACATAAGCATTGTCATTAGGGGCATTTATAGTGTCGTGTATAACTGGGTAGCAATACATATAGGCATCAGGAATATCACTACGGGAAGGTAACTCCCGAACATATTTACCAAATCTGGAATTAAGATCGCCCATAATTACACACCTGCAATCACCATCAATAATTGTTTCTTGGATTGAGGCAAATGAATTGTAAGAAAAATACTCAGAATCATGTGGTGGAATATAACAAAACCCAAATATTACATTAGGAATACATTTAAATTTCATCCATACTTGATCCTGTGTTCCGTAATCAACGCTCTCTACATAACCTGCTAAATAATTTTTTACCAACACAACTGTACCTCCCCGATGAGTTGAAACATTATTCACACACCTGAACGTCACAAATCCTGGCAAATGCACAGACAGTTGTGTTTTTGTCTCATTTAGGCTGACAACATCAAACTTTAATAGTAGTCTTTGCACCTCAGTCTTCTCCAGCTTGGTTCGCACAGCATTTATGTTCCAAGTTAATATGTTGATGGTTTGAGTGAGTTGCTGCTGTGGTCTTACTAAAAACACATGATGTTAAATTTGTCTATCACTTCTCCATCTCTGTATAACTGACGTTCCTTAAAGTTGATATATATGTTACAGCCTACATTCTCAGGTTTTTCTTTTTCTCTCTTCTCCACGTCTTTCAACCGTTTCCACTCTTCCCTCACGGCTGGATGTGTGTCCTTCTTCACAAAAATCCGCCTGAACGTCTCACCAGCCTCTTTCAATTTCTTTGCTTTCTCGAGGACTGCATCACGGTCCTCACGCGATGAAAGGGTGACTAAAATGGGTCGTCGCCGCCCTCCTATTTTACCCAGCCTCCTTGATGTCCTCACGCTCACAGATGACCCAATCGTCGACCACACCTTCTGGATCTTATTATCATCCGAAGTAGCGCCATCCAAATTTTCTTGTTCATCAGGAATGCCAAGCAGAACCAGATTACATTCTCTTGCCTTACGGTCTACATCCTCCAGAAAACGTTGCTGTTGTGCTATGATTTCCCTTTGCTTGCTAACTTGTTGCTGAAGGTCACGTATCTGCTTATTTATACCACTGTCAGGAGACAACAGCGCCTTCTTTAAATCAGCTACTTCACTAATCAGGTCAGCTATCCGAGTCATTACCTCCTCACTTGCCCCCTCACCATGCCTTGGTTGAGTAAGGATGCTTTGTATCAGGTCTTCCTTCCTTATTGCATTTAGCTGATGCTGTGACAACTTACGAAGTTCTGCTAACGGTCTTGCAGCCATAGTGTAAAGCAATCACGTATGCAGATGGCAATTTATTGTGAAAGCCAGTTTGAGTGGGACCCCGTCCTTCCGAAAAATCTGCGTACGCTTCACAGGTAGCGTCTCCGTTGCCAAGCAACCCAGTGACGTCCTTGAGTTCACAATGCGCATGCGCAGAAACTGGGATTTCGGGTCAGGGTGGAGTTGGCCAAAGATACCAGTTTTCCAGGACCAAAAACTACAAAGTCCAACACCATTCTCTCAGCCAAACTCCACCAGCATGCACAGACAACTTTCATGCGCAGCACACCAACCAGTGAATGTGTCCAGGTCCATTAAACAACCAGAAACTGGCGATAAATACGAGCCCGTATCCAGCAGGTGTTTACAGTGCCGCCCGGTGAACACACATTACTATACACTACTATACACTACTAAACTGCCATTATCCATTAGCCTACCCCGACACCAACCCTCTCTTCCACCTCCTTCTCGCCAAGGGAGTGAAGAAACTATACCCTTTCCACTCTAACTTGGCCTAATATTTCCATCTCCACCATGAATTGAGTTGTAGCAATAGATTAACTCTAGAATATGATGCTAGTCACGAGGAAGTGCTATGGCAGGGATATAGAGCTGTAGTATTGTTTTAGGCTGCCACTGAGTTACATGAAATTAGCTGCAAAGGGACGAAAATCTGGGCCAAATATGAGTAAAATGAGTATAGTGAGGGTGACAGTACATTGCTTCCTGTGCCATCAATGTGGGTGAGAGAGGTGGGTGGGGACAGCCTTCATTTTTGTTATAGTTTCTCTCTCACCTCCCCCGTATGTGAATCCTTATACAGTAACTCTCTCTCTCTCTCTCTCTCTCTCTCTCTCTCTCTCTCTCTCTCTCTCTCTCTCTCTCTCTCTCTCTCTCTCTCTCTCTCTCTCTCTCTCTCTCTCTCTCTCTCTCTCTCTCTCTCTCTCTCACCAGCATCAACCCGTACCTGTACGTGTCCTTGAGCGGCCTACTGGAGATCCCATCCGGCCTACTCATGTGGCCCTGCATCGTCCACCTGGGCAGGAGATGGACCCAGGTGTTGCTGTACCTTGTGTGTGGCGTGTGTGTGTTGGCCATCACCGCTGTCATGCTGCTAGGACCGGAGGGTGAGTGGAAAATACACACACACACACACACACACACACACACACACACACACACACACACAGTAGTAATGACAAAGCTCTAGATCAGAAGTTAAAACAAGTCTCACTTGCGTATTAGTCTTAACCATCCAGCTAGTGTGGGCTGACTCTCTCTCTCTCTCTCTTGCTTCCTGTGATGGTGAGGTGCAAGGCTTTGTAACTCTATCTATCTATCTATTGCCAGACGCCTCAATCCCGTTTGGGGTGGCCACAAACAAATCGCCTCCAAGTCGCACTGTCCCCCGCTATTTCACTGCCCTGCTCCCAACTCACACCCCCCTCTCTCATATACCTCTCCACCCCATCCCTCCATCTCATCCTCGGCCTTCCCCTCCCTCTTCCCCCCTCCACCTCACTCACATACATTCTCTTCGTCAGTCTTTCACCCTCCATCCTCTCCACATGGCCAAACCACCTCAGTGTGTTCCTCATAACGCTTCCTATCACATCCACATCCACACCACAACGCTCCTTTGTAACTCAATAAGGTAAATATCATGTGGTCTGTGTCCTTCCTGCCACGCACTCTAGGATTACTGAAGATGATAGTGTATGTTAAAACCTGTCTATTTTTTGGCCTTACCTGCATTTAATTTGATTCCATAATTCTAGTTCTTCTGCGTTTCAGGCAACTACAACGTCGTTATGAGCCTGTCTCTCCTGAGTAAATTGGCCATCACCGGCGTGTACCGACTGATATGGCTGTACACGACGGAACTCCTCCCCACCGAGTACAGCTCCATGGCAGTGTGTCAGGGCATGTTCATCGGCAGCCTGGCCGGTATTTCAGCACCTTATATTAACGACCTACTGGTAAGCACAGAAATGGAGGTATCAGCAATATTTCTTTGAGGTTCAGCTAAGAACCAACTCTCGCTGCAGCCCAGACATGTTCCTTCCACCCTCGCCTCGCGCCTGCTTGACTATGCTATGTTTCGCAAAGCATATGCTGTACACAAGGTAAAAAAAAGTATCGGTGCATGAGGGAAGGGGTTCAATGCCTACCGTATACATTCGCTGGCTGTCGAAATATGGCATGCAACTAACAGCAGGGCTACCAACGTGTGCTAGGTCGGTCACTAATATCTCACTGTCCTTCGTTCTGTGGAGTCGTAATATTTCATGCACATAGTGCTCCGATACTTTTTTTACCTTGTGTACATTAAGCTACTCAAACTTCACTGTCCACCAGGCTAATAGTTCCTCTGCAGTAAAGTCAGCAGCAGAATATCTTCAGTGTATACGGGAATCACATCAATCTAAGCTCTTACACTCATAATTTATACCAAAGATTTGCTGGTCAACGGGTACCTATCTCTGTTTTTCATAAATTCCACTGATAGCACTGCATTTAGCCTAGTCTAATGAACTCAGATTAAACCTTTAGGTATCTATGGTGTGCAGCGAATTATATACCAGGGGCGTCATTTCAATTTTCCTTGGGGGGGGGGGATAGGCTATTTAGGAGGCCCCCCTACTCCCACCTCCCCACATGGGGGGGGGGTGGCCGGCGAGCATTTTGAAGCCACATACAACGCTATATTTTGAGAATTAAATCAGTAATCAATTATATATACTGTATATAATTATTTAATAAACCAATTACTTCCTGACACACACACTAGTGGATATTCTAGCATTGGCAGTATGTCTGTGTGAAGTTGAATATGTAATTTAAAGTGCATGGTAAAGAACATATCGTTGCATTATATGCTAATGAACTTGGATAATAGACCAAATAGCAATTAAAATATTTGTATTGTTGAAAGCTTAAACTGACTTCATTCTAATAGCCTAATGAAAAGATAATGGCTATAAAACTGAGGATGAAAAGTTGTCAACTTGTAACTGAATTAAACATGGAAAACTTTTAGCTTACTTGCCCCGAAAATACCATGAACCATATAAAGTAATGGGAAAAAGTAAGCTCTACACTAAGAGGTGGAAGAAATAAAATGATGGTTTTTAAATATGGAAGACGCTCAGGTAAGAATAGTATATTAATTTCAGAATTCATTAGGGGAAATTGAAAACTAAATTACGTATATTTATTGCATTGAAAAATGAATAAACCACTGCAACAGTGGATATCTCCGAAATCTGCTTTTGCAAAGTTACTTGTAGTGCCCATTGAGGCCTACGTGCCATGGCGAATAATGCTGTATATTCTACCTAAAGAGCTTTATACTGTACCAATTCCAAGAGATTATTTTAGTTACATGGCAAGATATCATACATTAATTTGACATGTGAGGTGGTGTGTGGGGTGAAGAGAAGACGAAAGGGAATGCAAGGAACAGCATGGTGGAATGACGTTGTGAGAGGCTGTGGCACAAAAGAAGAAAGCATATAGTTAGTGGATGAGAAACAGGGGCATGGAAGAAGTTGAGAGACGGATGGGAGAGTTATAATGTAGTGAGGAAGAGAGAGGTGAGAAGATTCGTAGGAGAGAGTAAGAATAGAGTGGATGAGGAATTTGGAAGGAATTTGAGTGTAAAGTGGAGGGAACGTAAGAAAATGTTCTGGAAAGAGGTAAAGATAGTTAGACAGGGTGCCAAAGGAGTTAAGGAGTGAAGAGTGAAAATGGTATATAACTAGTGGAGAAGGGAGAAAAAGTGAGCAGATGGAGGGAACACTTTAGGGTATTGTTCAACATAAAGAAAGAAGGTAATGCGAGTGTAAGTGGCTGGGGAATGGCTGGGAGACAGAGGGATGTGAGAAGAAAGGAAGAAATCAATAGGATGGAAGTTGTGGAGGCAATGAAGAAAGCTAAAATGGGGAAAGCCCAAGCGATTGATGGAGTGTGGTGAAATGCTGAAGCATGGGGGAAAGATAGTAGTAGAATGGATGTGGAAGATGTGCAGACTGGCCTGGGAGGAAGGTAGAGTTCCGGAGGATTGGAAGTCAGGTATAATTATTCCTCTGTACAAAGGAAAAGTGGAAAAAAGAAGTATGTGATAATCATAGGGGTATTTGTCTTCTTAGTATAATAGGAAAAGTATATGGTAGGATACTTATTGACAGAGTTAAGGAAATAACAGAGGAATTAGTTGGAGAACAGGGAGGTTTTAGGAAGGGAAGAGGTTGTGCAGATCAGACATTCATTCTCAGCTCTAGTGGAAAAGTTTCTAGAGAAGGGAAAGAAGTTGTATGCGGCCTCCATGATTTGGAGAAAGCATATGATAGGGTGGATAGACAAGGATTGTGGACAGTATTAGGAATGTATGGAGTAGATGGGAAGTTGTTGAAGGCCGTGAAGAGTATATATAAGGGTGCAAAGGCTGCAGTGTGTGTGGATAGTGAACTAAGTGATTTTTTCAATTTGAAGGTTGGATTGAAACAGGGATGTGTCATGTCTCCATGATTGTTCAGTCTGTATATGGAAGGAGTAATAAAAGAGATACAAGGTAAGGCTGTGGATGTTGAAGCAGCCCTAATGAGAGAGGGCAGTGTTTGGAAACTCCCTGTACTGTTGTTTGCAGATGATATTGTGTTGTTAAGTGAAGACGAAGGGGAGCTGCAAGGCTTGGTGGATGAGTTTGAGAGAGTGTGTAAGAAACGGAATCTTAAGATGAATGTAGGGAAGAGTGAAGTTATGGTCTTTGAGAGAAGTGAAGTCAGTCAATGTACAGTGAGTTTCTATGAGGAGGAAATGGAAAATGTGAGTGCGTTTAAGTACTTGGATAATGTGATGAGTAAGGATGGAAATTTGGAGGGTGAAGTGCTTGAAAGCGTACAGTAAGGAAGAAAGGTTGCTGGTTCCTTGAAATCAGTGATAAGAAACAGGGAAGTGAGCATGGAAGTGAAAAAAGTTACTACATGACAGTATCGTGATACCAACTCTAACCTATGGAAGTGAAGCTTGGATCTTGTTGTAGGGACTGAAGTCAAGAGTGAGAGCAGTGGAAATGAGTTACAGTATTTGGTAGGAGCATGTGGAGTCACGTGTAGAGACAGACTGACAAATGAGGAGGTGAAGGAGCGTTGTGGTGTGGATGTGGATGTGATAGGACGTGTTAGGAGAAACACCCTGAGATGGTTTGGTCATGTGAAGAGGATGGAGAGTGAGAGACTGACGAGGCGTTAGGAGAAACGCCCTGAGATGGTTTGGTCATGTGAAGAAGATGGAGAGTGAGAAACTGACGAGGAGAGTGTATGCGAGTGAGGTGGGGGGGAGAGTGAGGGGGAGGCCAATGATGAGATGGAGGGATGGAATGGAGAGGTATATGTGAGACGGGGGTGTGAGCTGGGAGCAGGTAGTGAAATGGAGGGGGACAGGGCGACATGGAGGCGATTTGTTTGTGGTCACTCCTTACGGGATTTAGGCGTCTGGCAATAGATAGGTAGCTAGAACTGTGTTCATACGTACTTTACCAGCACTTACAGAATTAACTCCCCACGATGCCTGTTGTCTGAGTGGCTGGCCGCTGGCTTGTGGTGCCTATCGTGTCCAGACCACGTTACCAAGATATAAAAAGACGTTCGAACTTTAACCTCCGACGACGAACCACAGAATAAAATAAAACCAAGCTTTTATGTATAATTCTTTTTATTTTTATTTTTTTTTTTTTTGTAAAGCATAAATGTCACTTAAGTGTTTCTGACTTAAATTTTGTCATATAGATTTTGTGAAAAAAGAAAAAAGAAAAAAGAAAACGCTTACTTGGTTCTGATGCCACCCTACCGCCCCCCTACCGTCCTCTTTTTCCTCACTGTTCCTCGGTACCTCACCGCCCCTCTGGATCTTTCCACCTCCCGCTTTGGGAACCACTGATCTAGATGAACTCTTAAGACTCCTACCTACGCGTACGTACTTCCTAAGATGAAGAAAAACTTTTAATGATAGCCAGAATACAAAAAAAAAAAAAAAAAAAGGCAGCTCGATACTGAAGTTAACTGAACAGGGAGCTAAGAACATATTTAATGTACATTGACATCCTTTAATATACCTAGTATTGTGATTATTACACACACACACACACACACACACACACACACACACACACACACACGATATATTTCACTCAAAACGCATTGATGCTAAATGCAAATTATTTTAAATTTCACTGTGTTAACCTTATATAGTTGATTTGGAGGCCCCCTCAGAAAGCTTGAGGGGGGCGAGCGCCCCTCACTCTCCCTCCCAGTGACGCCCCTGTTATATACTATACTGCTATTACTCAAACGACCTAAAATTGCCATGACTCTGTCTTGAATGCTGAGTAGTAGCAAAGTACAATATGATGCTAGTCACGAAGAACTGCTGTGGAGAGGACGTAGAGCTGAAGCATTGTCTTTTTCTGACAAAGAGCTATGTGAAATAAGCTACAAAAGGACGAAAAGCTGGGCTAAGTAAGAGTAACAGAAGTATAGTTCATCCCAGATTCAAATGTGAGGCAGAGGTATATAAATAGTCACCAGATAATGAGTCTCACTAACGGTACACCAAATTTTGCAGTATCACTGGAAATGAAAGGATCTTGAATTTGGCTCTCTCATGTTTTGTTTTTATTTATTTTTTTTCTTGGAGGGAACAATCTTGCAGGTTTCTGGATTTTTGGTCCTTCTTAATTGCATTAAAAAAGATAATGGAATACATTTTCAGCCAGATGAGGGTTATTTTCCAACTGTTGTATCTGAAATGTCTATGTAACTACAGCCAGACGCCATAATCCCGTAAGAGGTGGCCGTTTGTCTTTAAGTTAGTTGTTTTACGGGGAGGGGCACTAACCCTCCGCCAACCCACTTGTCATGTAGGGAACACGTATGGGTATTGGTCACCACCCAACGTTGTAAATGGTTTTTTGGCTTACAGGAAACCATTAGCTTTGTCACTCAATGTAAAGCCACCTGGAAGAGAATAAAAGTGTAAGGAAAGATGTGAAAAATAGGAAGAGAGAAGGGCAGACACAGAAAAAGAATGGTTAAAGTGAAGGAAGAAGTAGGCAGCACTACATCAAGTGAGTGGATGGTGGTCACCACCGCCTACCACCGCTCTAAAATGTGCACAAAGAAAATCCCACGGTATTCTTTCAGCAGTCAGACAGGGAGGGTATATTTATGCTCCTTCTGATGTACCCAACCATGGCGTCACAGCCCCAAGTCTTAAGCATAGTATGTGAGGATAAGTTCTTTAGTAACGCATTAAATACTTTGTTATTAATATATTCAACGCATTAAGAAAGAATATACCCATTCTTTAATTTCATTCTTTAGTTGAATGCATTAGTAACGAAATTATCCTCACATGAGTGTAATAATAATAGTGATGTGAGTGATTTCTATGTGTGCCGTGTTGTGCTTAACTCTAGATGCATTAACGAAAAAAAAAGAGTCGACTTATGTTTTTTTCTTGTTTTTCAATCTCCTTCAACCTACAGCAGTTCAAGTCCAAGTGTTATGGATTTTTAATGAATGGAGGACACCTGTAATCTGGTGGACGAATTTTTTCTATTTGATTTTCCTTCCTTAGTTCATTTTCTGTTAAAACAAGAATATCTGCTGCTCTGCAAGAAGGCATAAGTGCTCCCAGTTATTAACTGATTAGATACAGTAACTAACCCAACCCAACCCCAACCCAACCCAATCCCAACCCAACCCAACCCAACCTAACCTAACCTAACCCAACCTAACCCAACCCAACACAACCGAATCCAACCCAACCGAATCCAACCCAACCCAACCCAACCGAATCCAACCCAACCAAATCCAACCAAACCCAACCCAACCCAACCGAGCCCAACCCAACCCAATCCAGTCCAACCCAACCCAACCTAAACCCAACCCAACCTAACCCAACCCGACCCAACCTAACCTAACCTAATCCAACCCAACTCAACCCTACCCAACCCAACCCAATCCAACCCAACCCAACCCAATCCAATCCAATCCAACCCAACCTAAATCCAACCCAACCTAAATCCAACCCAACCCAACCCAACCCAACCACTACCAACCCAACTCAACCCAACCCAACCTAACCCAACCCAACTCAACCCAACCTAACCCAACCCAACCCAACCCAACCACTACCAACCCAACTCAACCCAACCCAACCTAACCCAACCCAACTCAACCCAACCCAACCCAACCCAACCCAACCCAACCACTACCAACCCAACTCAACCCAACCCAACCTAACCCAACCCAACTCAACCCAACCTAACCCAACCCAACTCAACCCAACCTAACCCAACCCAACTCAACCCAACCTAACCCAACTCAACCCAACCTAACCCAACCCAACGCAACCCCACCCAACCCAACCCAACTCGACTCAACCCAACCCAACCCAACCCAACTCGACCCAACCCAACCCAACCCAACTCGACCCAACCAAGCCCAACCCAGCCCAACTCAACCTACCCCCACAACCTTTCTTGTATTTCCAGGGTGAGCTAGTGGTGTGGGCGTCCTCCACAGTGTTCGAGGTCTGTGCTCTCGTGGCCGGGGCAATAGCTCTCATCCTCCCAGAGACCAGGGACTCGCACCTGCCAAGGCTTAGCAGTCTTTAGGGCCGTACTATAAAAACCCAGAATTTAGGCGATCCAACGGCGACGTTCAGTCGTCAGACGTTCTTGAGTGTCAGTCACCCTTACTGTAAAAAATCTGGACCGTCAGTCTTGGTGAAACCCAGTTCAGGAGTTTGAATGACGCGACAGTCGCTAGACTGGGCGAGAATGCGCTGCATGAGCACTAACAGCACGCGAATTTTAAATGTTTCATCTGGTTAATAAACCAGACACTTCGCAAACCCATTCTATTTTTTTTTTTTTTTTTGTAGAAAATATGTATTTATGCGCTAGAGCTGGTAAAAAATTACCACAGAATTCATAAAAAGGATGTATGTACAAGCAAGTTACAGTACCGGTATACTGCATAGGCTGAGCATGTATTACAATTTACCCTCCTTTGCCATTATTTGCAGGAAATGATTATTAAAGATATCTAGATGGAGTTTATCCGAGCAAAGTGAATGTATTATTGCATACTTCATAGACTTCCATGATATGTTTCTTGCCAGCTATCCAGTCAGGTACTCCAGATATGTGCACCCCTTCTCATGTAGCAGTGCATCATATGTTCCTAAATTTGTGTTGCAAGGTGTAAATACACAGTTATTACAGAATTATTTTTAGCATGTAGGCTGCTTTGCTTCTGTACAGGCTAGTTGAATGGTGATATTCATTTCACCACCATCACATAAGGAATGCACAAACACTCCTTCATTTCATTCCCCAGCAATTTCTTTCCACACCTGTCATCCAGCCATAACCAGCAGAACGTTTTGGAAAATATAGGTTATCAGATGTGCGCACTTCACAGTTGTACCTTCAGTTTCCAGGTATTTGGCTATAGTTTCTTCCCCATTTTATTGCCACCTTCCTTGTCTTGGTTATTACAAGTAAATATCCACTTTAACTCAATAAATATACTCCTCTTTTATTCACATTCTTGATTAGTACCTTTCCCTTCAAACAGTGTGCAGTGTTTCAAGTTACTTGATACAGCACAGTTTTCATTTTCTATCCCAGTCTGCTAGATAAGTCTTACCTCTTTTCCCAGAAATTATTCCACTTCTATACATCCAGGTCTGTTTTATACATTTTCAAACTGCTTAGTTTACAGTTCTGGTTTAATTCCTAGTTTTCTCTTCAACTATTCACAGTCTTGAAGTTGCTCTCCTTCACTAAATATATATCTCATTACAGTATTTCCTTTTTGTCACAGGCACTGCTTAACTGCTCCTTGATGCTTTTATATAACGCTTTCACCCAAAACAATATTCCCTGCCTTTCCTACACCTATCTGCTCCATTACAATAACTGTCATTTTCCATCCAAATCTATTTTTTGTACTACATATGCATGGTAGAAGCCATATCCTGGGGCCTGCAGCTATTTGCAGGTAAGAAAATCTCTTGAGATAAAGATTCCTCAGGATTTAATATAATCTGTATTGTTTTGGTGACAAATTTTGTATAAAAGCCGAAAGACCTATGGTCAAAACTGAGTGTTTGAAATAGGTAAATATTTCAGTCACCATCCTAACCAACCAATTCACTCTCAACTGGTAACTTTACCTTATTTTTCTTAAATCAGCTTATTATTTTGGTGCAAAAACGAATTGCATATTTCAATAAAGAACTTACGTGGTTGCATTGATTCGTTAGTACTATTGAAAAATTTGTATTTTTTTATATCCTTCTCTAACTTAACATTGTAAAGGAACACTAAAGCTAGTGAAAAATGCACCCTTAACTAACCATTTATCAACGCTTACCTAACTGTGATATCTGTAATTTCTGCCATGTAATATAATATTGTTTGGTATATAAAGTCTGCTTAAAAGTCATATATTTATTTAGCCTCAAATACGGAGGGGAAAGATGTACTGTACCCATTTGTGACTTTCATTAATTTAGCAACGATTGCAGCTGCTGCATGAATCAACTACTGTATACACTTGCATTGCACGTGATGTACTTAAAAAAAATAATAATAATTTATTTAATCACTTTCCAGTGCCAAATGTCACACATTTGAGTAGACTGGGGCAGCAACTTATAGGCTTCCCCTCAGATGAGATAACTACAGCACTGAACAAACTAACACAAACTCTGATATTGCTGCCGTTTGAGAAATTCCACAGGTACTCCGAAATTACCTTCAGAGCACAATTTATTATTATGACTCCTTTTACTGTGCAGGACATTGCCACCCACCAAACGGCAGCTCTGGATATCTCATATTTCAGCCTGCCAGGGAAAATTTTATTCTTGAATTACTCAGTGTTTATTAATGGAAAACACCAGTCACCATATTGATAAATATTTAAGTTTGTTATACGAAAAGGGTGTCTCTCGTGGCGTTTATACTCCTGTCATATTCCAATACTATTTTACGCCATAACCAGCAGACGAACGCCTGGCGTGAACAGCAAATTTATTTATGGTACGAAACACGGGAACATCAGACGCTCACATCTGGCAATACCGGTGTTTAGTTTTTATGGAACGGGCCTCTGGGGCAGACTCAGCAAGGACACGCTGAAGAAGACTGGGCAGGAGTTGTCCTTTGTTTGATGGTTATGTGCTTGTTTTTTTGGGTTTGACTGTTAGTTTTATGTTGTTAAATATAATTCTCACCTAAATACAGTTACTACTCTGATATATTGTCTCAAAACGCCTTGATAACATGCGAGTGTGTAACACAATCGGCTTGAGATGTCTCATGAGCAAATAATAATAATAATAATAACAATAATCATCATCATCATCATCATCATCAACAATAAATAAAAGTTAAATAACAACAACAACAACAACAACAATAATAATAACAATAATAATAATAATAATAAGAAGAAGAAGAAGAATTATAATCATCATCATCATCATCATCATCATCATCCGGACCTCCTTTCCCACCCTAGGGCAGGGTGAGTAGTAGCAATGTCCAGACAGCCCAAATTTGCCCAGTCCAATGGGCCAAGCTTCCATTCACTCATCATTCAAGCCCCAGGAATCCTGGCTCTATCGGATACGCCAAAAAAACATTCAGCACCTTCTGTAGCTTCACATAATCGTCTCCGATAGGGTCAATCCAGACGCTGCCACGTTAAAAAAGGGTGCCAAAATCCCTGATCATGCAATTCTTCTCACAACATTCATCCAGCCAGCTCGATCTCCTGTCAATTCCCTAGCCTCACCGACTTCCAAACCTCTCTTCCTCACACATTCATTCACCATATCTCTCCACCTTTTTGGCCTACCTCGCCTCCTCCCTCTTTTGAATTCTCTCAGATATACCTTTTTCATCACTCTGTTGTTATCCATTCTCTCCACATGACCATACCATCTCAGGACACTCTCTTCGATTCTGGAGTCCACCGACTTCCTCACTCCGCATCTTTCACGAATCACATTATTTTGTATCCTATCCACCCTCTGTATCCCACGTACATTCCTCAGCAGTCCCATCTCCACTGCTCTTACTCTTGACTTTTCATTTTCATGCCACACCATAGTCTCATCCATACGTTAAAGTTGGCACCAACACTCCTTCATGTAAGTCTCGTGCAGCTGCAACACTCAAGCCTCTGTTTCTTATCAAGGCCTTCATTGCACCAGCTACTTTTCTTCCTTGTGCCACTCTACTTTCAACTTCTTTTTCACATTTTCCTCTCTTTTCTATCACTGTACCCAGGTATTTGAACTCTCTCACCAATTCCAGGCTCTCTCCTTTCACTGTTACGTCGCACTGGGAGTCACTTTCTCTCTCAGTAACCATCACTTTACTCTTTTCTGCATTTACTCTCAAGACACGACGCTTACAGACATCAGCAGAACTCTCCACTAGCCTACCAAGTTCTTGTCCGGTACTTGCAAGCAGTACTGCTTCATCAGCATACAACAAATTTGAGATATTCCATCCATCACCATTCATTACCAACGTCATCCCTCTCTCCATTATTCGTGTTTTTACTTCTCTCATCACCCCATCCATATATATATTGAACAACCATGGGGACATCACACAACCTTGTCGCACGCCCACACCGATCGTGAACCATTCACTTAGATGCCCATTAACCCTTACACATGCTTCACTACCATCATAAAATCTCTTGACGGCACCTAGCAGCTTACCATCTACACCGTACATGCGCAAAACTTTCCACAATCCTTCTCTGTCTACTTTGTCGTATGCTTTTTTTAGATCCATGAATGCCGTAAACACCTTATGGTCCTTCCCACAAGCCTTCTCTACTATCTGTCTCACTGCAAACATTTGGTCCATACATCCTCTACCACTCCTAAAGCCACCCTATTCATCACTCACTAGGACTTCTGATATCTCTCTTACTTTCTCTTTAATAATTCTTCCATCTACCTTCCCTACCACACTCAATAAACTTATGCCACGATAATTCTTGCACTCACTTTGCTCACCTTTATTTTTCTACAGGGGTACAGTCACAGCCTTCTTCCACTCTGCAGGCACAGTTTCACTCTTCCATGCCTTCTCACATATCTCCAACAAGCACTTCATTCCACTCTCTCCACTACACTTAAGCATCTCTGCATACACCTCATCAACCCCAGCTGCTTTCCCATTTTTCAGCCGCTTCACAGCACTCTTCACCTGTGCGAGTGTCACATCTCCTGGAACTGCATTCTTTCTCTGCACACACCCCAACCCAATCATGTTTACAGCCGCTCTGCTCTTTCTATGCCCATTCATCAGGCTTTCAAAATATTTTTTCCATCTGGTCCTTACTTCATCTCATGGGTTAATAATCTACCACCTACATCCTTCACACTATCACATTTCTTTCTGCTTTCACTTCTACATTTCCACACCTCTTTCTACAATAGCTTTCTATTTTCAGAGTAGTTTACATTCATTTTTCTTCCTAGATCCTCATTACCTCCTTCTTTTTCCTCTTCACTAGTCTCTTCATGTGCTTCTTGCCATCAACATATTCGGTTCTGATTTCAGCTGAATCCCTGTTCTGTAACCACTTTAGCCACTTCTTCCTCTTCCTCCATCGCTCTCTTTACCTGCTCATCCCACCATGCTGTACCTCTCTTCTTTATAGTTACTCTTGCCACACCACACACCACTTTAGCATTCCTAACTAAGCAATCCCTATATGCATTCCACAGGCTGTCCAGTTCCATTTCACTCCAATTCAGTAATTCTAACTCCTCCTCTACTTTGGTCCTGTAATCATCTGCCATTTCATTGATCCTCAGCTTCTCAACTTTCAGTCTTTCTCCCTGACTGCTCCTCTCTCCTGATCCACCTCACTCCTCTCAGCTTGATATTGCATACCACAATCATATGATCTGACAGACCTCCACATCGTCCTCTTACAGCCCTCGTAACAGCAGTCATTCCCATCATCAACATCTCTACGAGCACGTAATCAATCAGGCTTCTTTCAACACGATCCCCGTTCCCTCTATACCAGGTATACTGTATTTGTGTGCATCTCTGTGTTTTAAATACGAGTTACAAATGCACAACCTCCTCTCCTGACACATATCCTTTAGTCTCTTCCCATTACCATTTTCTCCTGGTACTCCATAATAACCCATTATGTCATCCTCAGGACAAGTGCCTACTCCTCCATTCATATCTCCCATTACAATCATTTTATAGCTCCTGGGCATTTCTTCCACTACTTCACCCAGCTCATCCCAAAACCTCTTTCTCTCTCTCCTATCCTCACACGGTGCATATTCTACAATTACTGCCACTTTCACCTTCTCAAACTTGAACCTGACATGCATACATCTCGAGCTGACACATTTGTAGTCTCTCATTCCACTCTGCCACACCTTATTCATCAATGAAGCAACTTCTTCCTTGCATCTTCCTCGCCCATTCATTCCTTATCTTACACATTGCACACCCTCCCACTCCTCCACTTCGCACCCTTTCATCTTCGTTTCACACAATGCCATCACAGCATATCTCGCATTCTTGAACACATTCACCACTTCCACCCTCTTGCTTTCCTCATTCACACCTCTCACTTTCCACATGGCCATGCGAATCTGTCTATTTGGTTGGGGCCCTGGGCAGATATTGGGCCCTCCGAGGCTCTCTGAAACGACTGCCATGATTAAGTGATTTTGGATAGGGCAATCTGGGGGACACTTAACCCTGCCAAAAACCTCGGTTATATGGTTACCACCCAGCGTAGTAAATGGTTTCCTGGGTACAGGAAACCATTTGGCTTGTCACTCAGTGTAGAGATCATATGGCACCTCTACATTGAGTGAGTGGATGATGGGTGCCCCCACCTACTATGATAATAATAAATATAATAATAATAATAATAATAATAATAATAATAATAATAATCTATCTATCTATTGCCAGACGCCTCAATCCCGTTTGGGGTGGCCACAAACAAATCGCCTCCAAGTCGCCCTGTCCCCCGCCATTTCACTGCCCTGCTCCCAACTCACACCCCCCTCTCTCATATACTTCTCCACCCCATCCCTCCATCTCATCCTCGGCCTCCCCCTCCCTCTTCCCCCCTCCACCTCACTCACATACACTCTCTTCGTCAGTCTTTCACCCTCCATCCTCTCCACATGGCCAAACCACCTCAGTGTGTTCCTCACACACTTATTATTATTATTATTATTATTATTATTATTATTATTATAATAAAATTGCAATTGTAGTAGCTGATAAATGCTACATCTGAAGAGACTGTCGAAGATACTCGCATTCTCGTCGGGTAAGGAATAGTACAGCGGCTAAGGGAAAGAATTGTGCACTGCTTGACAAAAGTATGAAACTTGGCATATACGTAGCTCATGGTATGTACGTTGAATTCAAGCTAGGTATCCATCGCTATCGCCATGGTAACCGGCCGCCATCTTGAATTTTAAAATGGGTGCCATGAAATTCCTTGATCCACGGTATCTCAGCTTGTAGATAACATATAAACATGATCTTGGTGTCTGATTTTACATTTTCAAGGTCAAAGAATCCGTTTCGAGAATGCTCTTTATCATCAGTTGAAGCTGTATTGATTAACTCATCTTGTGGGCCCCCCAAATTGGCAACGTACAAACACATATCTATAATATCAGTATATATGTCGGTATACTTAGTTGTGTGAACTTCTTTTACAGGTGTGTGCTATAAGCCTATTAGAGTACCAGAATTTGTTCTACGTTTCAACTCCTGTACACTATAACAATGGCTGATGTTTCAGATACCTCACCTACATTTTTTCAGTTGGCAGTTCACTCCAAGGTAGGAACTGGAACTGATGGTTTTACAGTTCATCCGTTCAATTCGGGAAAGGAACTTCAAGCTATACATCCAATGTTTGCTGCAGATTCTTCCTTGGCTGTTTGCACTCGACCGCACCAACTACGACAAATGGCTTCCTGTGTACGTTTCA